>NW_028158261.1:0-154290 GCF_964263955.1 Coregonus lavaretus | reverse complement strand
CACTCCCTCACACACACACACATACAAACACACACCAATACATGAACAAGAACACATGCACGCTTCCACAAAGATATGCACCTGGGAGTGTGTCATTAGGAATGACTGTCAATTTGCCCTCCCCTCGTCCCCCACATAAACACAATCACAGACCCAGTATGGTGGTTGTCACTTAGCTGTGTGGTTTGTGACTGCTGTTGTCTTGTTTTCTCTAGCAGAGAGATGAGCAGAGACATGACAACAGCAGCACTGAGAGATGACAACAGCAGCACTGATGCTAAGCCTCTGTCAGCCTGCCTCTGCCTCTGCCTGGGCTGATCAAAGTCTATGGAATCACACACACAAATATACACACACACACACACACACACACCGTACAGACACACACACACACAAACACAGAGACATGCACAGACCTTTCAGGAGGCAGGTGCTTAAAATGAAAAAGGGCTCCCCCCTTGAACATTTTTTTACATAATTCATATCTCAAAATTCATAACATACTAGATGCCTCTGTAGAGGAAATATGTACATTTGTTAGCATAGGCCTATTGATATCTGCAACAACACACTCAACCATCACAAATTCTGAGCAAGCTAGTTAAAGTACCTCCTAAAGACATGACTGACATTGGGATAAGAGGGTAGGCTATCAGCTGATCATTGATGTTGATGATTGATGTAAATCTGCTAGTTATCTAGCTCGATAATTTTTTACTGATTCTAATTTATCTTCAATGCACTTAAATAATAACTTAATAATATCTCTTAATATTCATGAACTTCTAACTCATGACTAGCTGGCTAATGGCTTGTGTGGATATTTTAGTATATGGTGGTTAGCTAGAGTCTGTCACGAACGTCGAAAGGAGGAGACCAAAGCGCAGCGTGTTGAGCGAACATCGTAGACTTTATTTAATTAAAGAAACCACGATCAAAAACAACAAACCAAATAGGACGAAAGTGAAGTCCAAATACTGATATACACTAACAGCAACAAGGAAACAAAAACCCACAAAACCAAGGTGAAAACTGACAGTTTAAATATGGCTCCCAATCAGAGATAACGAGCCGACAGCTGACACTCGTTACCTCCGATTGGGAGTCATTGACTACAACACACAACCTAGAAATATAACCCATAGACCTGCAAACATAGAAACACACCCAACAGAACTACCAACATAGAAAAACACCCAAATCCCCAACAAAACAACATACACTCTAGCTCACCTACAAAAGTCCTAGAGCCAGAGTGTCACAGTACCCCCCCCTAAAGGTGCGAACTCCGGGCGCACCAACCCACAGTCTAGGGGAGGGTCTGGGTGGGCGTCTGTCCACGGTGGCGGTTCTGCCCCTGGTCGTGGTCCCCACCCCACCTTAGTCACCAGCCTCCCTAGCCTCCTCCACATTACCACCCCCCAACTAAACCCCACTGGGTTAAGGGGCGGCACCGGACTAAGGGGCAGCACCAGGATAAGGGACAGCACCGGACTAAGGGGCAGCACTGGACTAAGGGGCAGCACTGGACTAAGGGGCAGCACTGGACTAAGGGGCAGCACCTGACTAAATGGCGGATCCTGGCTGGCTGGCTCTGGCGGATCCTGGCTGGACGGCTCTGGCGGATCCTGGCTGGACGGCTCATGGCTGGCTGACGGATCTGGCTGCTCATGGCTGGCATACGGATCTGGCTGCTCCTGGCTGGCCGACGGATCTGGCTGCTCATGGCTGGCCGACGGATCTGGCTGCTCATGGCTGGCCGACGGATCTGGCTGCTCATGGCTGGCTGACGAATCTGGCTGCTCATGGCAGGCTGACGGATCTGGCTGATCCTGTCTGGCCGAAGGCTCTGGCTGATCCTGTCTGGCGGAAGGCTCTGGCTGATCCGGTCTGGCGGAAGGCTCTGGCTGATCCTGTCTGGCGGAAGGCTCTGGCTGCTCCTGTCTGGCGGAAGGCTCTGGCTGATCCTGTCTGGCGGAAGGCTCTGGCTGATCCTGTCTGGCGGAAGGCTCTGGCTGATCCTGTCTGGCGGAAGGCTCTGGCTGATCCTGTCTGGCGGAAGGCTCTGGCTGATCCTGTCTGGCGGAAGGCTCTGGCTGATCCTGTCTGGCGGAGAGCTCTAGCGGCTCCGGTCTGGCGGACGGCTCTGAAGGCTCATGGCAGACGGGCGGCTTTGCAGGCTCAGTACAGACGGGCAGTTCAGACGGCGTTGGGCAGACGGACAGTTCAGACGGCGTTGGGCAGACGGGCAGTTCAGACGGCGTTGGGCAGACGGGCAGTTCAGGCGCCGTTGGGCAGACGGGCAGTTCAGACGGCGTTGGGCAGACGGGCAGTTCAGACGGCGTTGGGCAGACGGGCAGTTCAGACGGCGTTGGGCAGACGGGCAGTTCAGGCGCCGTTGGGTAGACGGGCAGTTCAGGTGCCGTTGGGCAGACGGGCAGTACAGGCGCCGTTGGGCAGATGGCAGACTCTGGCCATCTGAGGCGCACCATAGGCCTGATGCGTGGTACCGGAACTGGAGGTCCCGGGCTGAGGACACGCATCTCAGGGCTAGTGCGGGGAGGAGCAACAGGACGCACAGGACTCTGGGGACACACAGGAGGCTTAGTACGTGGCGCAGGGACAGGCCGGGCTGGGCTGACGACGCACACCGTAGGCTTCCTACGTGGCGCAGGGACAGGCCGGGCTGGGCTGGCGACGCACACCGTAGGCTTAGTGCGAGGGGCCGGAACAGGCCGGGCTGGGCTGGCGACGCGCACCGTACACTTGGTGCGGGAGGCAGGATCAGGTCGACCCGGGCTGGCGACGCGCACCGTACACTTAGTGCGAGGGACCGGAACAGGCCGTACCGTACGGGGAACACACACTACTGGCTGCACCTCGGGACTAGGAACGGGCCGGACCGAACTGGTTACACACCCCAGTACCTCACGCCGTGCCTCAACACTTTCCTTCCCTGCTTTACCCAGTAGCCCCCTTGACCTGGTAGCCCACTGAATCCGTCCCTTCTCTGCCTCCGTCAGCCCCCTTAACCTGGCAGCCTTCTGACTCTGCCTTGTGGCAGCCTCCTGCTGCTCAGTCGCCCAAGCCATGTGCCCCCCCCAAAAAATTTCTTGGGGTTGCCGCTCGTCCTTCCGACGTTGGCTCTGCCGACGCCGTTGCTCCTCTCTCCGTCGCCTCTCCTCTGTCTCGCTCCATGGACGGCGATCCATGCCATCCAGGATTTCTTCCCACGTCCAGGACCCTTTACCGTCCAAAAGCTCTTCCCATGTCCAGACCCTCGGCTCCTGGACACGCTGCTTGGTCCTTTGATGGTGGGTTTTTCTGTCACGAACGTCGAAAGGAGGAGACCAAAGCGCAGCGTGTTGAGCGAACATCGTAGACTTTATTTAATTAAAGAAACCACGATCAAAAACAACAAACCAAATAGGACGAAAGTGAAGTCCAAATACTGATATACACTAACAGCAACAAGGAAACAAAAACCCACAAAACCAAGGTGAAAACTGACAGTTTAAATATGGCTCCCAATCAGAGATAACGAGCCGACAGCTGACACTCGTTACCTCCGATTGGGAGTCATTGACTACAACACACAACCTAGAAATATAACCCATAGACCTGCAAACATAGAAACACACCCAACAGAACTACCAACATAGAAAAACACCCAAATCCCCAACAAAACAACATACACTCTAGCTCACCTACAAAAGTCCTAGAGCCAGAGTGTCACAGAGTCTAGACTACATGTGTGCATTGCTTCATTTGTAAATCGGGAGAGGGAGGAGCTCAGAGGTACCGGAAAGCATGATATCTATTTTTTTAACCTTTATAATAAAGCATTGCATGCATACAGTTGAAGTCGGAAGTTTACATACACCTTAGCCAAATACATTTAAACTCAGTTTTTCACAATTCCTGACATTTAATCCTAGTACAAATTCCCTGTCTTATGTCAGTTAGGATCACCACTTTATTTTAAGAATGTGAAATGTCAGAATAATAATAGAGAGAATGATTTATTTAAGCTTTTATTTATTTAATCACATTCCCAGTGGGTCAGAAGTTTAAATACACTCAATTAGTATTTGGTAGCATTGCTTTTAAATTGTTTAACTTGGGTCAAACGTTTCGGGTAGCCTTCCACAAGCTTCCCACAATAAGTTGGGTGAATTTTGGCCCATTCCTCCTGACAGAGCTGGTGTAACTGAGTCAGGTTTGTAGGCCTCCTTGCTTGCACACGCTTTTTCAGTTCTGCCCACACATTTTCTATAGGATTGAGGTCAGGGCTTTGTGATGGCCACTCCAATACCTTGACTTTGTTGTCCTTAAGCCATTTTGCCACAACTTTGGAAGTATGCTTGGGGTCATTGTCCATTTGGAAGACCCATTTGCAACCAAGCTTTAACTTCCTGACTGATGTCTTGAGATGTTGCATCAATATATTCACATAATTTTCCTTCCTCATGATGCCATCTATTTTGTGAAATGCACCAGTCCCTCCTGCAGCAAATCACCCCCACAGCATGATGCTGCCACCCCCGTGCTTCATGGTTGGGATGGTGTTCTTCGGCTTGCAAGCCTTCCCCTTTTTCCTCCAAACATAACAATGGTCATTATGGCCAAACAGTTCTATTTTGTTTCATCAGACCAGAGGACATTTAGCCAAAAAGCACAATCTTTATCTCCATGTGCAGTTGCAAACCGTTGTCTGTTTTTTTTAATGACGGTTTTGGAGCAAAGGCTTCTTCCTTGCTGAGCGGCCTTTCAGGTTATGTCGATATAGGACTTGTTTTACTGTGGATATAGATACTTTTGTACCTGTTTCCTCCAGCATCTTCACAAGGTCTTTTGCTGTTGTTCTGGGATTGATTTGCACTTTTCGCACCAAAGTATGTTCATCTCTAGGAGACAGAATGCGTCTCCTTCCTGAGCAGTATGACGGCTGCGTGGTCCCATGGTTTTTATACTTGCGTACTATTGTTTGTACAGATGAACGTGGTACCTTCAGGCATTTGGAAATTGCTCCCAAGGATGAACCAGACTTGTGGAGGTCTACAATTTTCTTTCTGAGGTCTTGGCTGATTTCTTTTGATTTTCCCATGATGTCAAGCAAAGAGACACTGAGTTTGAAGGTAGGCCATGAAATACATCCACAGGTACACCTCCAATTGACAAAAACGTTTTTTTTATTTTTATATATATATATATATATATATATATATATATATATATATATAATTACACCACCACCCAAAAGGGCACTTGGCAAGTGGAAGCCCTCTATTACATTCGTTCACAAAGACGCTGTACATCCCACATCCCACTGTCACGCATGCATGCTGACAAACTCTGCATCAAGCCACAGCTCAAACTTTATGGAAATGAGTTCATACAGTGTTAGTACAGTAGTACTACTGCCTATGTTGCACATCACACTGTGTATCTCAGTACAGTCTCTAAACACATACTGCACTGTGTATCTCAGTACAGTCTCTGACACATACTGCACTGTGTATCTCAGTACAGTCTCTAAACACATACTGCACTGTGTATCTCAGTACAGTCTCTGACACATACTGCACTGTGTATCTCAGTACAGTCTCTAAACACGTAATGCACTTTGTATCTCAGTACAGTCTCTGATCTCATACTGCACAGTATATCTCAGTACAGTCTCTGATCACATACTGCACTGTGTATCTCAGTACAGTCTCTAAACACATACTGCACTTTGTATCTCAGTACAGTCTCTGATCACATACTGCACTGTGTGTATCACTTGGTCACTGGTTACATTCTCACACTCAGTAAGTCACACACACTCACTAATGCATGCATGCAAACACACACAGACATTCACAGAAACACAAAGGAAGGCATTCTAAATATACATCATCTAATCAAAACTCCACGTCATAACAAAGATATCTTAGATGAATATGATAATTAAAGGAAGAGTTCATGATCACGAAAGGATGAAAAGGGAAGAAGAAAAAAAGGGATAAAAGACCAAAACAAAATAATAAACTTTAGAAAAATGAGTTCCTCTATTGGCTTTGAAACGGAAGAGGAAAGTTTATTAAAAACAAAAAACAAATCCAGAGGCGTTGTCACAATGTGAACAGATATTTTTATCTGTCATTAATAAACTGTGTGGCTATGTGTGTGCGCGTGTATGTGTGTGTGTGGTGTGTGTGCGTGTGTTTGTGTGTGGTGTGTGTGTGCATTTGTCATCAGAAGCCACCAAAACAATTAAAAACTCATTACCTCCCCCAAGGCCTGCTGGGAAATCATCCAGATTTGTGTGTGTATTCCGTTCTAATAGGAATGCCATTGGTATGATACCCACTGTCGCACAAACACACACACACACAAGCACACATCCGTGCACGCAAGCACACACACAGTCTCAGGAATATGCCAACGTCATTCAATCTGAGTAGTGTAGTGATGGGAGAGTGTTTGTGTCCATGTTTGTGAGTATCCTCTCTTTTTGAACAGTGTGCACAGCTGCTGTATATGTCTCTTTCTCATACGTTTGTGTGTGTCTGTTATTAGTCTGGCTGCTATTGTTGTGTGTGTTTGTGTGCTTCCATGCGTGTGCTAATGTGTGTGTCTGTGTGTTTGTGTGTGCATCCCATGCAATATGTATAATGGCTGTTTTGTGTGTGTGTGTGTGTGTGTGTGTGTGTGTGTGACAGTGGGTGGCAGAGATGTATGGATTTGTTCTATGTTTTCTGTCAGGGTGATATAGCCCTCTTGTTACGGATACAGGTATCCTGTGTCTTTTTGTGTTTTTCCTCTCCTTCTGCCCTAATCACAGGTGTCCTGTATGTTCCTGATTGGTGGTCGTTGGGGTGTCTGCTGATTGCTGAGGTGGACCAATCAGTGGACATTCCTCTGCATAGCACCACCTGTTTCTGGTTTTTCAATCACACATCCCATTGTTTAAAAGCCGGTCAGTTGTGTTTGTTGTTAGACTATTTCCGTATGTGAGTATGGATACTGTGGTGTCCTGTGTACGCACTCATTTGCTGGTTACTCTGTTTGGTAACTTTGTTAGAGACTATTTTCCGTATGTGAGTATGGATACTGTGGTGTCCTGTGTTTTGTGTACTCACTCATTTGCTGGTTACTCTGTTTGGTAACTTTGTGTGTTTCTGGGAAAAGGGGAATTTAAGCAAGTTGCCCTTGGGCGTACATTACCCGTAGGAAGAACTTTCTAAAAACACTAGTTACACGTGAGCGGACCACCCACTGTAATTTTTGTATGATTAGCAGTAGCTTAGCGGTTCTTGAGGCAGGCAAGATCAGTTTAGTTTTTTTTTACACTATTGTTTCATTTCTTGGGTCCTGCTCAGCCCTTTTTCCCAAACCTTTACCGTGTGTTCAAAAATAAACCTTTTATGTTTGACGGTGGTTTATGGTTGTCGTGTAAGTTTTGTTCTCACTGTTCCATGTCACGCTTCTAATTTGCATGAATTATGTTACGGGTCTCTTGTCCATCCACCCTAGACGTTTAAAGCCACAGGGTTCGTAACATAATGTGGGGGCTCGTCTGGGATAATTCTCATTGATACCCATGCTACTCATGCAAATTAGTTAGTGTCTGGTTCAGTGTTGAGCTTGGCAGCTGTAACTAACTGGTTTTGTGTTCAGTATTCGTCGGCTCGTGTTAGTTTAGGATGGCTACTTTTGAGTTGGATGCATTTTTGGAAAACCCTTCGTGGGAGGTTTTTGAGAATTGCCGTAGAGTGGATCTACAGGCTTTGGCTGACCACTTTTCTGTACCCATATCAAGGGTTTTAGTGAAAGCAGAAGTTAGGAAAGCAGTGTTAGAGATATTATTGAACGAGCGAGTGCTGAATTACCGCCGCCTGACCCTGCTGCTCCTGTAGGGGATGTGGTTGCTGCTCCTGTAAGCCTGTCGGTGTCTGAGGACGAGGCTAAGGCTCCAGCCACATTGCCCCGTTTTGACCCACTCTCCCCACTGTCCGACAGTGATGCTAGGATGGATGTCCGCTCGACACGGCTCCAAATGGAGGCGGAAGAGCGGGCACAAATCAGGCAAGACAAGCTGGAGATGCGTAAAATGGAACTAGAGGCAGAACAGGAGACGCGTAAGCTAGAGGCAGAACTGGAGACGCGTAGGCTTGATCAAGAACTAGAGACGCGTAAGATGGAACTGGAGATGCGTAAAATGGAACTGGAGGCAGAAACGGCGAGGTTAGTCTCTGCTCATACTATGCCTGCTAGTGAGCCATCCTCACCAGCTGTGTCGTCTGCTACTTTTGATATTAGTAGACAGATCACCTTGGTACCTGTGTTTAGGGAGTCAGAGGTTGATTCCTATTTCAGTGTTTTTGAACGTATAGCGGTAGCATTGAAATGGCCCGAAGAGGTATGGTGCCTATTACTTCAGTGTAAATTAACAGGTAAAGCCCAAGAGGTTCTGTCAGCGCTACCTCTTGAAGACAGCTTGAATTATGACGTGGTCAAAGCTACTGTTCTTCGTGCCTATGAGCTTGTTCCTGAGGCATATCGACAGAGATTTAGGTCTCATAAAAAGTCTCCTATTCAGACTTATGTGGAGTTTGCTAGAGACAAAGGAAATCTGTGCTAGTGCTAGTAAGGTAACTGATTTTAACTCTCTACGGGAGTTAATCTTGTTAGAAGAGTTAAAAAATTGCTTGCCCGAACGCATTGTAGTTTATCTGAACAAACAGAAAGTATCCTCACTGTCGGAAGCGTCTGTATTGGCAGACAAGTTTGTGTTGACGCATAAGAGCGTGTTTTCGGCTCGTACGGAGAGCAGGGCTGCGGAGTTGCTAACTTTTAGTCCTACTCGACCAGCAGTACATCCAGCACGCCCAAAAGATGTGCGTCACTGTTTCTATTGTCATAAGGTGGGACATATGGTTATTGATTGCTTTCTGCTAAAACGCAAACAGGGGATGCCTCAGCACGCCAGGCCGCCAACGGGTGTTGGGCTGATTCGTAAGGCCGGAATCAAAGCAGATGCCTCATGGTGAATGTGGTTTGAAAGTCACAGTCCCAGATCACAGTTATGAACCGTTCATTTTTGAGGGGTTTGTTTCCATATTAGATGACGAAGCGTCTCAGCGTCCAGTTAGAATCCTCAGAGATACTGGTGCGGCGCAGTCGTTCATGCTATCTGATGTGTTGCCCTTGTCCAATAATACATATTGTGGTTCCAGTGTGTTAGTACAAGGAATTGAAATGGGATTCGTCCCCGTGCCATTGCACTTTGTGAACGTACACTCTGAGTTAGTCAGTGGATTGTTCAGAGTTGGAGTACGTCCTATGTTGCCAGTAAAAGGTGTGACATTTATAATTGGCAACGATATTGCCGGAGGAAAGTTGATACCTGTATTGGAGGTATTGGATAAAAGTGACCAGTCTCTCTCCGAGGAGCTGGCACAGGGTTATCCAGATGTGTTCCCCGCTTGTGCTGTCACACGTGCTCAAGCACGACAAGTGGGTGACGTGATAGATTTGTCGAACACGATTCTATTCAGAGAGTGTGACCCAGAGGATAGTTTGGGTGCTACCTCTGGTAAGCTGGTGCAGTCTGACCAACAGCCCAGAGAAAGGAAGAAGGATGTGGAACTTGTTGCTGAGGCAATACAGTTACCAGTCACTCGTGAGCAGCTGATTGCTAACCAGAAGGTTGACATTAGCCTGGCTAAATGTTTTTCTAGTGTTGTCTCAGAGGAGGAGCTAAAGAAGAAAAACATGGCATACTTCATTGATGGTAATCTCCTCATGCGTAAATGGACATCCCATGTTGACGCTGGCGGAGATTGGAATGCTGTTTACCAAATAGTGGTTCCTACAGCCTTTCGACAAAATGTTTTATCCCTCGCTCATGATCACCAGTGGTCCGGACATCTGGAAGTCACCAAGACTTATGATCGAGTTTTGCGACATTTCTTTTGGCCTGGTTTAAAACAAGATGTGGCTCAGTTCTGTCGGACTTGCCACACCTGTCAAGTAACTGGGAAACCAAACCAGGTTATTCCTTCCGCGCCTCTTTGTCCCATACCTGCCATAGGTGAACCATTCGAACATGTGATGGTTGATTGTGTTGGACCATTACCAAAGACAAAATCTGGTAACCAGTTTATGTTGACGATTATGTGTGGCCACCAGGTACCCAGAGGCCATTCCTCTGCAAAGGATTACTGCTCCGGTGGTGAGTAAAGCGTTGATCAAATTCTTCTCAACTTTTGGGTTACCTAAGGTGATACAAACTAATCAGGGTACGAATTTCCTTTCTAAACTTTTCAAACAAGTGTTAAAATCCTTGTCAGTTACACACCGTGTGTCAAGCGCATATCACCCAGAGTCTCAGGGTGCGCTTGAACGTTGGCATCAGACACTGAAGTCTATGCTCCGTAAATATTGCTTGGAATCTGAGAAGGATTGGGATGAGGGAGTTCCTCTAGTTTTGTTTGCTGTCCGTGAGACAGTACAGGAATCCTTAGGGTTCAGCCCAGCTGAACTGGTGTTTGGACACACCATGAGAGGACCTATGAAAGTCCTAAAGGATCCGTTTTTATCACAAGAGTTGTGTGTGAAAGAAAATGTGTTGGACTACGTTAGTCGCTTTCATGAGCGCCTACATGGTGCCTGTGCTCTAGCAAAGGAAGCGCTGTCTTCCTCACAGAGACGGATGAAACGGCACTATGACACCCAGGCTGTTTCTCGTTCACTGCAGCCAGGTGACCAAGTTCTTGTATTGTTGCCGGTGCCAGGAGCGTCATTGTCAGCACGTTTCTCTGGTCCTTATGTAATTGAAAATAAACTAAGTGAAACTGACTACGTGATACAGACTCCTGATAGAAAACGCCAATCTCGTGTGTGCCACGTTAACATGTTGAAGACATACCACACCAGACCCGTCACTCAGATAGACAGTCCAGAAAAACTGGCCGAGTCGGGTGTCTCTATTGCTGCTACGGCTGTAGTGGGAGGTCATGTTAATGATGTGGACGGAGATGGTTTGGAGTTGCGCAATACTCAGCAGCAGTGTGCTAGATTGGCCAATTCAGAGATGCTGCTGTCTCTCCCGTCAAGCCTGATTCATTTAACGGACGGACAGTCAGATGATATTGTGAGACTATTACACAGCTTTCCATGTCTTTTTAATGATGTTCCTACATGCACAAATGTGTTAGAACATGACATTAATGTTGGAAACGCTGCACCTATCAAGCAACATGCTTATCGTGTCAACGTCTCTAAAAGAAAGATAATGAGGGATGAGGTCGGTTATTTGCTGGAGAATAACCTGGCTATGCCAAGTTCAAGTCCTTGGAGTTCTCCGTGTATTCTGGTTCCTAAACCTGATTGGACATCCAGGTTATGTACGGACTATCGGAAGGTAAATGCTGTCACAGTGCCCTACCCAGACTGTATTGATACTGTTGGTGCTGCTACTTATGTAACCAAACTAGATCTTCTAAAAGGTTACTGGCAGGTGCCGTTAACCTCACGTGCCTCCGACATCTCTGCCTTTCCAACGCCTGGTTAACACAGTATTGGCTGGAGTTCCTGATTGTAGTGCCCTCCTTTGATGATCTGGTAATTTATTCATTTGAGTGGTCTGATCATGTTAACACTCTAAGGGTAGTGTGTGAACGTCTAGCAGCCGCTTCTCTAACCCTGAACTTAGCAAAGTGCGAGTTTGGGAAGGCCACTGTTACTTATCTCGGTAAACAGGTCGGCCATGGTCAGGTGCGCCCTGTAGATGCCAAGGTGTCAGCTATAAATGCATTTCCCGCACCTACCACCAGAAAAGAGCTACGCCGCTTTTTAGGGATGGTTGGCTACTACCGTAGTTTCTGTAAAAATGTATCTGCGGTAGTTGCTCCATTAACGGATTTGCTCAGTCCGGCGAGAAAATGTGTATGGTCTGAAGATTGTCGTACTGCTTTAAACACTGCTAAAGCACTCTTATGTAGTACTCCTGTTCTTGCTGCGCCAGATTTTGAACGACCGTTTAAACTGGAGGTAGATGCAAGTGCCAGAGGTGCTGGTGCTGTGCTACTACAGCAGGACCAGAGTGGAGTGGACCATCCTGTCTGTTATTTTTCAAGGAAATTTAACAAATGTCAGAAACTATTCCACCATTGAACAAGAAGCTCTAGCTTTGTTGTTAGCTCTGCAGTACTTTGAAGTTTGTTGGTTCCAGTGCATTACCAGTGATTGTCACGATCGTCATGAAAAGTGGACCAAGGCGCAGCGTGATATGAGTACATACTTTAATAGGTACTTTTCAAATACAACAAAAACAACAAAACGATACATGAAGTCCTCGGTCAATAACAGAAACCTACACGGAAACAAGATCCCACAAAACACAAGTGCACAACAGGCTGCCTAAGTATGGTTCCCAATCAGAGACAACAAGCAACAGCTGATTCACGTTGCCTCTGATTGAGAACCACCTCGGCCAACATAGAAACACATAACCTAGAACAGAACATAGAAAACGAAACATAGACACTACACAAAGAAACTAACACCCTGGCTCAACATACAAGAGTCCCCAGAGCCAGGGCGTGACAGTGATAGTGTATACTGACCATAACCCCTTAGTTTTTCTCCACCGGATTTACAACCAACGCCTTATGTGTTGGGCACTTGTAGTGCAAAATTATAATTTGGCGATCCGCCACAAAAAGGGGTCGGATAATGTGTTGGCAGATGCTTTGTCTCGTGTTTAAAGATCTAGTTTTTTTTTGTTATCCCGTCAGGATGCTGTTGATCTTTGAATTTTTGGGTGTTGTGATGGTACGTGTGTCGCAAACCATTGTGGTTTGCTCTTTTAAGGGTGGGAGTGTTACGGATACAGGTATCCTGTGTCTTTTTGTGTTTTTCCTCTCCTTCTGCCCTAATCACAGGTGTCCTGTATGTTCCTGATTGGTGGTCGTTGGGGTGTCCGCTGATTGCTGAGGTGGACCAATCAGTGGACATTCCTCTGCATTGCACCACCTGTTTCTGGTTTTTCAATCACACATCCCATTGTTTAAAAGCCGGTCAGTTGTGTTTGTTGTTAGACTATTTCCGTATGTGAGTATGGATACTGTGGTGTCCTGTGTACTCACTCATTTGCTGGTTACTCTGTTTGGTAACTTTGTTAGAGACTATTTCTGTATGTGAGTATGGATACTGTGGTGTCCTGTGTTTTGTGTACTCACTCATTTGCTGGTTACTCTGTTTGGTAACTTTGTTAGACTATTTTTCGTATGTGAGTATGGATACTGTGGTGTTTTGTGTTCTCACTCATTTGCTGGTTACTCTGTTTGGTAACTTTGTGTTTCTGGGAAAAGGGGAATTTAAGCAAGTTGCCCTTGGGCGTACATTACCCGTAGGAAGAACTCTCTAAAAACACTAGTTAGACGTGAGCGGACCACCCACTGTAATTTTTGTATGATTAGCAGTAGCTTAGCAGTTCTTGAGGCAGGCAAGATCAGTTTAGGTTTTTTTTACACTATTGTTTCATTTCTTGGGTCCTGCTCAGCCCTTTTTCCCAAACCTTTACTGTGTGTTCAAAAATAAACCTTTTATGTTTGACGGTAGTTTATGGTTGTCGTGTAGGTTTTGTTCTCACTGTTCCATGTCACGCTTCTAATTTGCATGAATTATGTTACGGGTCTCTTGTCCATCCACCCTAGATGTTTAAAGCCACGGGGTTCGTAACACCTCTACACAGCACAGCACTAGCAGAGAGGAGAAAATGTGGTAGAACAACATTTGAGAATAGATTCAGAGTGAATAGGGAATATGCTCTCACAGTCCTCCCTCCCTCTCACCGGCTGGCTGTATCTCTCCAAAAAGATAGGTTGAGAGTGGAAAGAGGAGAGAGAATATTCTGTCCCACAGCCCTCCCTATTACCGGCTGGGAGTATCTCTCCAAAAAAGTTTTCTAGTTAGAGATTCAGCACACTCACTTTCTGAGACTCTCTCACTTTCTCTTGCTTTCTCTTCAATGCACATTCTCTCTCACTATTTCTGTCTTTTACTGTCTCTCTCGAATTATCTCTCTTTCGCTCTCTCTCTCCAACCTAAGCTCACTCCTCTCAGTGTGTTCTCTACTAACAGTCTAATCCCCACTCTACACAGCTCTCCACTCTACTAACCACCACTGAACACAACCACCAGCACTGCAGAATAAGACCATCCTTTAAAGGCAAACTCCAACCAAAAACTATATTTTGGTATTTGTTTGATATAGTCCAACAATGTTTTGCATTTCAGCAATCAAGTTTTCAAGATATACACTACATGACCAAAAGTATGTGGACACCTGCTCGTCGATCATCTCATTCCAAAATCATGGGCATTAATATGGAGTTGGTCCCCCTTTGCTGCTATAACAGCCTCCACTCTTCTGGGAATACTTTCCACTAGATGTTGGAACATTGCTGCAGGGATTTGCTTCCATTCAGCCACAAGAGCAAACTTTACAGTTGGCACTATGCATTGGGGCAGGTAGCATTCTCCTGGCATCCGCCAAACCCAGATTCGTCCATCGGACTGCCAGATGGTGAAGCTCTCACTCACACTCTCACTCTCACTCACACACACACCCTGTCTGTCTTTAGATGATTGTCTCATTGTTAAATTATGCATGACACATACCGGAGAACAGGCAGACAAAACAGTCACAAACAGAGCTCCTGGGATGGAGGAATGTCTACTTTTCTTTCTGTCAGGAAGAATAACATCTGCTCTGTGAAATCCCTCTCTCTCAGCAGAGCGAGGGCACCAGTCGTCCACCCCCCCCCCCCCCCCCCCCCCTTCCCCCCTTCGCTCCCTCCCTCCTTCCTCCTCTCCTACTGTTAAAGACACCTTCACTAGCAGTGTGTCTGTTTCTCCGAACCTCTTGTTCTGTGTGTGCATGTCTTCATGTTTCCCCTGTGTCACGAACACATCTTACTCTTACGTAATGGCAGTGTGTATGTCTGGCTGTCTGTCTCATGTGTCTTTTGTGTCACAAACACACATCTCACGTGATGATTGAAAGCTATTATCATGTAGTATTCTTTCCTTGCGTTTAACTTATCTTCCACTAACTGGCTCAATGTTGCTCAATGCTCTGTCTAAAGCACAGTCAGCCTGAAACCATGGTTACCATATTAGTCCTAGTATAAAGAGGGCAGGAATGTATGGTTTTGTTCATTGATTGATTTCAGCAGGGTTTGAATGGTCTGGATCCATAATGAGTGAATAGGCCCAGTGTCTATGTTTACTTTCACGCATCTGCGTTGGACTGGCTTCATAATTGCCATTTATAAGATTGTTAATGATGGACATAGTCCATGAAACACAATCAGTGGTTTCAACAGAGGAGCAGACCAAGTTATGGGAAAGAGCCCCGGGTGCTTATATACAGAATTCCCATTTATTTGGACTGAAGGGGCCCAGGTGTGGGCGCGTGCATGCGTGCATGCCTGTGTTATTGTCTATAAGAGAAACTTGTGAATTATGGCATAATTCATTATATTAAAGTGATGTACTGAAAGCCTCAGCTGGCTGTATATTTATTTTCTCAAAGTTATTATAGAAACGATACTCAAACATGAGCAGAATATCTGATAAACTCTTGAAATTAACTTCTAGCATTGCAAAACTATTTGTGTTATTTTACTAATGACTGCAGAGAGGATCTTTATCATACATAAAAGGACACACAATCACACACACCGTCGTACAGACACGCACACGCCTTTATCACACATGCATGCACAAACACACACATGCACGCACACACACACAAATATACACAAACATACACACAATGTGACGATGTGCTCATGAAAAATCATCAGGCCGTTGTCCAGGGAGATCGTCGAAATTGGACGTCGGGAAATGCCTTCAAAACAGGCCACTCTGGGCAACAGTGAGCGCTATTACCATCAATACTGGCACCAGGAGTTGCCAGCTTAATACTGTAATTTTGCTTTAAAGCAGCGAGTATGTAATATGTTTTACAGTATTATTTTCCTTACCTTACTGTAAAACATATAGCAGCATCCCTGCTGTAAATGTACAGGGATGCTGTAATGTTTTACAGTAAGGACAATAGTACTGTGAATTATAGCATCTCTGCTGCACCTACACCAAACCCTAGCTAACCAATAAAACATTATTAATAAAACATTACTATAGCCTACACAACTAGACTCACAACATTTTCCTTTCTTTCTGTGCCACCAATGTTTGCCTACTACTGGTAAAGTGAACAGGTTTAGCTAATACTGTAACATTATTGAACAATGTTGTTTAAATTAAACAAATGGTTAGCGGGGAGAGGCTATACGGACACTCCTGACCTGCAAAACAATGGCTTATGTCGCGCAGCTGAGAGCCGAGTTAACCGAATCACACAGAGTTGTGACAGCTAAGGAGGACACTGTCCCGGTGTTGTCGTTCATGCTCTCCCCATTGAGTAGACTATATCACGGTGACATCTAGATGTCTACCAATATTAGTTATGTCTTCTGTAGGCTGCTACTTGAAATATAATCATGTGAGGGAGAAAAATTGGCCTCCGCCAGCGACCCTGTGAGTGTGATAGGCTACAGCTGCCCAGTGCACCTTAGGTCACTCAGGCGCAGCGATACAGCCTATCATCACAATAATTCATTATTTTTCTAGGTCTCACAGTAAGATATTTACAAGCAATTTAGAGTAGACTGAAATGGCTTGTGTCAAATTGAGCTAGCTAGCTAGTAAATGATATCTAGCTAGGTTAGCTAAGAAAACATACAGTAATTCAACATTGGCAAGCAATAAAGATACTTATAAACAAGTCAAGGTTCCTACCCAGCAGTTGCTGAACATATTCTTCACTTCACAGCCACTTAAAGAAGATATTTACTAAAATAGTCTGAGTTTCATGTGTCTCACCCGACAGCATGAGGTTGGTGCCTGAAACGGATCATTTGAATCTACAGTAGGCATATCAGGGGGAAGTAGTAGTGCTGAAGGTGCTGCAGCACCCCCTGATATTTTGTTGTTGTATTAATTAAAAATATATATATTTCTCACAATTTGTGAACTAGGCATTTATTGCTCATGTTTGGACAGAAATACTCATCAGCCCCTCATCCCATTTTACATTTTTAGTCATTTAGCAGACGCTCTTATCCAGAGCGACTTACAGTTAGTGAGTGCATACAATGTTTTATTTTTTTATACTGGCCCCCCTGTGGGAAACGAACCCACAACCCTGGCGTTGCAAACGCCATGCTCTACCAACTGAGCTACATCCCTGCCGGCCATTCCCTCCCCTACCCTGGACGACGCTGGGCCAATTGTGCGCCGCCCCATGGGTCTCCCGGTCACGGCCGGCTACGACAGAGATCCTGGATTCGAACCAGGATCTCTAGTGGCACAGCTAGCACTGCGATGCAGTGCCTTAGACCACTGCGCCACTCGGGAGACAAATCGGATATGCATCCCCCATGCATATCCGATTTTCACGTGAACGTTTTCAACATGTGAAACCGCAAATTTCACATGTACAATTGCAATTCACATGTCAGGTGAAAACATGTTTTTATTCTCATGTGAAAAGTTGGTGTTAACATGTGAACTCTAAATGTAATACATGTGAAAAAATTGTTTCACATGTGAACTGCAAATGTCATGTGTTTTTTTGTAAGGGCACTCACACATACACACGTACACACAAACACACACACTTACACACACACACCCACACACCACACACACACACAATTTTGAATGTACCTTTCCTGCGCCCGTCTACATGTGACCACGGAAACATGGTGCCGAGCCGCCACAGGGTTATCATAACAACCCAGCTGTTAGCCTCATAACCACGATCATAACCACAACACACAGGAGAGGGGTACACCCCACTAAACCGCCCTCAGTCAATCCCCAATTATAGATTCAGGGCACTCTCCCTCTTTTTTTCGAAGACTCTCTCAGATCAGACTCTGGATACAGAGTATGGGGAATCTCAATTCCCCTCTTTCTGTCTGCTTGACTCTGTAGCACCTCTCTCCACCTCTCAGCCCAGATCAGTGGTATACATAGTCCCCCTCTTTAAAAACAGCTATAACAAATTACAAAAACAATATTCCTTGTATTTCAATGTGTAGCATATGCAAAACTTTATAGCCTATTCTATATTGTTTTTTAGGCTACTTTCCTAAAATAATAATTGTCCACCTCACGGTTCAGCAGTCAGAGATTTAAGCACTAAATGTATTAGGGCATTGTATGCATAGGCCTATAGCCTTAGGTGTCCACTGTATGATATAAATATTTTAATAAATACTGGATATATATATACACTATGTATACAAAAGTATGTGGACACCCCTTCAAATGAGTGGATTTGGCTATTTCAGCCACACCCGTTGCTGACAGGTGTATAAAATCGAGCACACAGCCATGCAATTTCCATAGACAAACATTGGCAGTAGAATGGCCTTCCTGAAGAGCTCAATGACTTGTGCTTGTTCAGTCTTTTGAGAAATAGCGCACGCATATACAGTTGAAGTCTAAAGTTTACATACACTTAGGTTGGAGTCATTAAAACCTGTTTTTCAACCACTCCACAAATGTCTTGTTAACAAACTATAGTTTTGGCAAGTCGGTTAGGACATCTACTTTGTGCATGACACAAGTAATTTTTCCAACAATTGTTTACAGACAGATTATTTCACTTATAATTCACAATTCCAGTGGGTCAGAAGTTTACATACACTAAGTTGACTGTGCCTTTAAACAGCTTGGAGAATTTCAGAAATTATGTCATGGCTTTAGAAGCTTCTGATAGGCTAATTGACATCATTTGAGTCATTTGGAGGTGTACCTGTGGATGTATTTCGAGGCCTACCTTCAAACTCACTGCCTCTTTGCTTGACATCATGGGAAAATCAAAAGAAATCAGCCAAGACCTCAGAAAGAAAATTGTAGACCTCCACAAGTCTGGTTCATACTTGGGAGCAATTTCAAACGCCTGAAGGTACCATGTTCATCTGTACAAACAATAGTACGCAAGTATAAACACCATGGGACCACACAGCCATCATACCGCTCAGGAAGGAGACGCGTTCTGTCTCCTAGAGATGAACGTTCTTTGGTGCGAAAAGTGCAAATCAATCCCAGAACAACAGCAAAGGACCTTGTGAAGATGCTGGAGGAAACAGGTACAAAAGTATCTATATCCACAGTAAAACGAGTCCTATATCGACATAACCTGAAAGGCCGCTCAGCAAGGAAGAAGCCACTGCTCCAAAACCGCCATAAAAAAGCCAGACTACGGTTTGCAACTGCACATGGGGACAAAGATCGTACTTTTTGGAGAAATGTCCTCTGGTCTGATGAAACAAAAATAGAACTGTTTGGCCATAATGACGATCGTTATGTTTAGAGGAAAAAGGGGGCGGCTTGCAAGCCGAAGAACACCATCCCAACCGTGAAGCACGGGGGTGGTAGCATCATGTTATGGGGATGCTTTGCTGCAGGAGGGACTGGTGTACTTCACAAAATAGATGGCATCATGAGGAAGGAAAATTATATGGATATATTGAAGCAACATCTCAAGACATCAGTCAGGAAGTTAAAGCTTGGTCGCAAATGGGTCTTCCAAATGGACAATGACCCCAAGCATACTTCCAAAGTTGTGGCAAAATGGCTTAAGGACAACAAAGTCAAGGTATTGGAGTGGCCATCACAAAGCCCTGACCTCAATCCTATAGAACATCTGTGGGCAGAACTGAAAAAGCATGTGCAAGCAAGGAGGCCTACAAACCTCGCTCAGTTACACCAGCTCTGTCAAGAGGAATGGGCCAAAATTCACCCAACGTATTGTGGGAAGCTTGTGGAAGGCTACCCAAAAAGTTTGACCCAAGTTAAACAATTTAAAGGCAATGTTACCAAATACTAATTGAGTGTATGTAAACTTCTGACCCACTGGAAATGTGATGAAATAAATAAAAGCTGTAATAAATCATTTTCTCAACTATTATTCTGACATTTCACATTCTTAAAATAAAGTGGTGATCCTAACTGACATAAGACAGGGAATTTTTACTAGGATTAAATGTCAGGAATTGTGAAAAAACGAGTTTAAATGTTTTTGGCTAATGTAAACTTCCGACTTCAACTGTAGGTATTCAGACCCTTTACTCAGTACTTTGTTGAAGCACCTTTGGCAGCGATTACAGCCTAGATTCTTCTTGGGTATGACGCTACAAGTTTGGCACACCTGTATTTGGGGAGTTTCTCCCATTTTTCTCTGCAGATCCTCTCAAGCTCTGTCAGGTTGGATGGGGAGCATCGTTGTACAGCGATTTTCAGGACTCTCCAGAGATGTTCGATCAGGTTCAAGTCCGGGCTCTGGCAGGGCTACTCAAGGACATTCAGAGACTTATCCTGAAGCCACTCATGCGTTGTCTTGGCTGTGTGCTGTCATGACTTGCCCTCATTGGCTGAGGATCAAAGATGCCGGCTAGGCAAAGGTTTGAACACCCCCTCTTCTGGGGGCCAGTTTTATGACCGGTCGTAAATTCCTTGCAGAAACGTTATTTTCCCTGCCATGCAGTATCCCACCAAGACTCCAACATCCAAAAGTGGATAATGAAACAATATTCCTACTTCAAAGAATGTGGGAAATGATTGGTGGCGACTTAAAGAACAATCATGTCAAATTCGTTACTATGTTGTGATGTCTGTCACGGATTCAGCCGAGGCTGCTCCTCCTCCTTGCTCGGGCAGGCTTCGGCGTTCGTCGTACTAGCTACTGTCTTGTTTGTCTTGTTTGGTCTTTATTGTTTACACCTGTTTCCTATTATGTTGGATTGTATTCCCTATATTACCCCCTGTCTCGCATTGGTTCTTTTGTGTGTTATTGTTCGTTGTCATTCCGGCAGTTGCTTTGCATGTACGGGTCTTTGTGTTTTCCTCCCTATTTGGAGGTTTGTTGTTTTGAACGTTGATTTTACTGTGTTCAGTAAAGTACGTTGCCAGCCGCTCTGTGTCCTGCGTTTGACTTCGCTAACCGCATACACGTCGCGTGACAATGTCATGTGCCTTTTACTGAGAAGTGTCTTCCGTCTGGCCATTTTCTTGCTCATCAATCTACACACAATACCCCATAATGACAACGCAAAAACAGGTTATTTACATTTGCTATGAGACTCGAAATTGAGCTCAGGTGCGTCCTGTTTCCATTGATCTTCCTTGAGATGTTTCTACAACTTGATTGGAGTCCACCTGTGGTAAATTCAATTGATTGGACATGATTTGGAAAGGCATACACACCTGTCTATATAAGGTCCCACAGTTGATAGTGCAAGCCAGAGCAAAAACCAAGCCATCAGGTCGAAGGAATTGTCCATAGAGCTCCGAGACAGGATTGTGTCGAGGCACAGATCTGGGGAAGGGTACCAAAAAATTTCTGCAAGCATTGAAGGTCCCCAAGAACACAGTGGCCTCCATCATTCTTACATGGAAGAAGTTTGGAACCACCAAGACTCTTCCTAGATCTGGCCGCCCGGCCAAACTGAGCAATCAGGGAAGAAAGGCCTTGATCAGGGAGGTGACCATGAACCCGATGGTCACTCTGACAGAGCTCCAGAGTTCCTCTGTGGAGATGGGAAAACCTTCCAGAAGGACAACCATCTCCAACAATCAGGCCTGCTGTAACCTAACAAAATGTGGAGAAAGTCAAGGGGTCTGAACACTTTCCGAATGCACTGTATTCAGTACTGCAAAAACTAAAGCAGGAAGCACCAGTGACTCGGTTAATAAAAAAGTGGTCAGATGACGCAGATGCTAAGCTACAGGACTGTTTTGCTAGCACAGACTGGAACATGTTCCGGGATTCTTCAGACAGCATTGAGGAGTACACCACATAAGTCACTGGCTTCATCAATAAGTGCATCGATGATGTCGTCCCCACAGTGACCGTACGTACATACCCCAACCAGAAGCCATGGATTACAGGAAACATCCGCACTGAGCTAAAGGGTAGAGCTGCCGCTTTCAAGGAACGGGACTCTAACCCGGACGCTTATAAGAAATCCCGCTATGACCTCCGACGAACCATCAAACAGGCAAAGAGTCAATACAGGTCTAAGATTGAATCATACTACACTGGCTCTGACACTCGTCGGATGTGGCAGGGCTTGAAAACTATTACAGACTACAAAGGGAAGCACAGCCGCGAGCTGCCCAGTGACACAAGCCTAGCAGACGAGCTAAATCACTTCTATGCTCGCTTCGAGGCTAGCAACACTGAAGCATGCATGAGAGCACCAGCTGTTCCGGATGACTATGTGATCACGCTCTCCGTAGCCGATGTGAGTAAGACTTTTAAGCAGGTCAACATTCACAAGGCCGCAGGGCCAGATGGATTACCAGGACGTGTACTCCGAGCATGTGCTGACCAACTGGCAAGTGTCTTCACTGACATTTTCAACATGTCCCTGACTGAGTCTGTAATACCAACATGTTTCAAGCAGACCACCATAGTCCCCGTGCCCAAGGACTCTAAGATAACCTGCCTAAATGACTACCGACCCGTAGCACTGACGTCTGTAGCCATGAAGTGCTTTGAAAGGCTGGTCATGGCTCACATCAACAGCATTATCCCAGAAACCCTAGACCCACTCCAATTTGCATACCGCCCCAACAGATCCACAGATGATGCAATCTCTATTGCACTCCACACTGCCCTTTCCCACCTGGACAAGAGGAACACCTACGTGAGAATGCTATTCATTGACTACAGCTCAGCATTCAACACCATAGTGCCCTCTAAGCTCATCACTAAGCTAAGGATCCTGGGACTAAACACCTCCCTCTGCAACTGGATCCTGGACTTCCTGACGGGCCGCCCCCAGGTGGTAAGGGTAGGTAACAACACATCTGCCACACTGATCCTCAACACGGGGGCCCCTCAGGGGTGCGTGCTCAGTCCCCTCCTGTACTCTCTGTTCACCCATGACTGCATGGCCAGGCACGACTCCAACACCATCATTAAGTTTGCCGACGACACAACAGTGGTAGGCCTGATCACCGACAACGATGAGACAGCCTATAGGGAGGAGGTCAGAGATCTGGCCGTGTGGTACCAGGACAACAACCTCTCCCTCAACGTGACCAAGACAAAGGAGATGATTGTGGACTACAGGAAAAAAAAGAGGACTGAGCACGCCCCCATTCTCATCGACAGGGCTGTAGTGGAACAGGTTGAGAGCTTCAAGTTCATTGGTGTCCACATCACCAACGAACTATCATGGTCCAAACACACCAACACAGTCGTGAAGAGGGCACGACAAAGCCTATTCCCCCTCAGGAGACTAAAAAGATTTGGCATGGGTCCTAAGATCCTCAAAAAATTCTACAGCTGCACCATCGAGAGCATCCTGACTGGTTGCATCACCGCCTGGTATGGCAACTGCTTGGCCTCCGAACGCAAGGTACTACAGAGGGTAGTGCGTACGGCCCAGTACATCACTGGGGCAAAGCTTCCTGCCATCCAGGACCTCTATACCAGGCGGTGTCAGAGGAAGGCCCTCAAAATTGTCAAAGACTCCAGCCACCCTAGTCATAGACTGTTCTCTCTGCTACCGCACGGCAAGCGGTACCGGAGTGCCAAGTCTAGGTCCAAAAGACTTCTCAACAGCTTCTACCCCCAAGCCATAAGACTCCTGAACAGCTAATCATGGCTACCCGGACTATTTGCACTGCCCCCCCACCCCATCCTTTTTACGCTGCTGCTACTCTGTTAAGTATTTATGCATAGTCACTTTAACTCTACCCACATGTACATATTACCTCAACTACCTCAACTAGCCGGTGCCCCCGCACATTGACTCTGCAACGGCACCCCCCTGTATATATAGCCTCCCTACTGTCACTTTATTTTACTTCTGCTTATTTTTTTCTCAACACTTTTTTTGTTGTTGGTTTATTTTTACTTTTTTTGTTTAAAATAAATGCACTGTTGGTTAAAGGCTGTAAGTAAGCATTTCACTGTAATGTCTGCACCTGTTGTATTCGGCGCATGTGACCAATAACATTTGATTTGATTTGATTTGATTTGACTGTGCATGGTCTCCTCTACCTCTCCCCTCTACACCTCTCCTATATCTCTCCTCTACCTCTCCTCCACCTCTCTCCTCTACACCTCTCCTCTACCTCTCCTCTACACCTCTCCTCTACCTCCCCTCTACACCTCTCCTCTACCTCTCCTATATCTCTCCTCTATTTCTCCTCTACCTTTCTCCTGTATCTCTCCTCTTCCTGACCTCTCTTTCTCCTCTATCTCTCCTCTACACCTCTCCTCTACACCTCTCTATTGCTCCTCTACCTCTAAATAGATTGTTGCTCAACAGCCAATACTTGCATCTTGTTACTATATTTAGCTACCAGTTTTTTTGTTATGAATAAGTCATCATATTTTCCCATTTGCACAAGGCTACTAGGCTACTTTTGCCTTCTTGCAATGCAATACTTCAACCACTAGAAACTGTGTGTATGCATGGTCTAAAGTTTGCGGGAGGATAAGCACATTCACCAGTTAAGTTTTTATAAATGCCAACTTTTGCATGAAAACTGGCGCATGCATGTTTTGGGGCATATTTTGTGCATACCAACATTAATAAATGAGGCCCCTGGTGTGTTGAATTTAGGCAATCACTGAACTGATCAATTAGCTCAGTACCTGCAGCACTCCAGGAAGAGGGTTGCCTATACCTGGCCTATGTGATAGCCTATTTGTACACAAAAGATGCAAGCAAATTAATCTCTATTGAACAAAATAAATCTGCAAATCTGGAGCCCTATTTTGACAGTAAAATTATAGCAACAAATTCATGCCAATCACTGGTTTAGGTATTGTACAACAAAATATCTTTCTCATCATGCATTCCTGCTTGGACATGTTAGATGAAGCAACTTATTTCTTGAATAAATGAAAGTCTGGAGCCCCGCTATACTGTTTTTTTTTTCAATATATGGATAGCATGGGTTCATGGTAGGCCAACATTGAATTTGAAAGAGAAAGCAAGTGCCATGATCCCACGAGAAATAGGCCTATGGGAGTTTTTTTAATTCTCCGGAGTTGAGAATATTGGTATATCCAGAGACCAAAAAGCTGAATAGTTTAAAAATATATATATCTTTGCAGGAGGGGGGAATTGCATTAAATCGAATTATTAATTTCCAATGACTTACCTTCTGTAAGGATGGGGTGCCGCTAATAATGTTATAATTAGACTGTCACCCAACCTTGACCAGCCTTTAAACAGAAAGCTGCCAACAACACCAGCGAGTTCAACTCTCCTATACTTCCCCTCTCCCTCTCCTCTACCTCTCCTCTACATCTCTCCTCTACCTCTCCTCTACCTCTCCTCTACATCTCTCCTCTACCTCTCATCTACCTCTCTTCTACCTCTCTCCTCTACCCCTCTCTCCTCTACCTCTCCTCTACCTCTCTCCTCTATCTCTCCTCTGCCGCTCTCCTCTAACTCTACCTCTTCTCTATCTCTCCTCTATCTCTCCTTTATCTATGCTCTACCTCTCTCCTCTACTCTACACCTCTCCTCTATCTTTCCTCTACCTCACCTCTTTCTCTCCTCTACCTCTACTCTACCTCTCCTCTACACCTCTCCTCTACACCTCTCCTCTATCTCTCCTTTATCTCTGCTCTACCTCTCTCCTCTACCTCTACTCTACACCTCTCCTCTATCTTTCCTCTACCTCTCCTCTTTCTCTCCTCTACCTCTACTCTACCTCTCCTCTACACCTCTCCTCTACACCTCTCCTCTATCTCTCCACTATTTCTCCACTACCTCTCTCCTCTACCTCTCTCCTCTACCTCTCCTCTACCTCTCCACTATCTCTCCACTACCTCTCTCCTCTATCTCTCCACTATCTCTCCACAACCTCTCTCCTCTACCTCTCTCCTCTATCTCTCCTCTACCTTTCTCCTGTATATTTCCTCTACATGATCTCTCCTTCTCCTGTACCACTCCTCTACATCTCTTCTCTACCTCTCTCCTCTACCTCTCCTCAATCTATCCTCTACCTCTCCACTCCCTCTCTCCTCTACCTCTCCTCTCTCTCTCCTCTAAATCTCCTCTGCCTCTCTCTTCTATCTCTCCTCTATCACTCCTCTACATCTCCTCTATCTCTCCTCTATTGCTCCTTTATCTCTGCTCTACCTCTCTCCTCTACCTCTCTCCTTTATCTCTCCTCTATCTCTCCTCTACCTTTCCTCTACCTCTCTCCATCTCTCCCTTTCTCCTCTTCCTCTCCTCTATCTCTTCTCTACACCTTCAAAGCCATAATTTCGGTTCCATAATTATACACAGATGGTTAGTGGTTTGCTGTAATGGGAGCCCTATTTGTTCTAATACCTCTAACTGAAACATAACTGATCTAATGAGGATGATTGTGAGCAGTAATTGGTACAAAGGACTTTAAATGTCAACACAGGGCAGTCATTATAGAAACAAAGCATGTTTGTGTGTGTGTGTGTGTGTGTGTGTGCATGTGTGCGTGTGTGTGTGCATGCGTGCGTTTGTGCGCAGGAGAGAGAAAAGGAGAGAGAAAAATAAGGTGTATGATAAAAGGAGCAACATGCTCTCACAGTCTCACGTCAGAATTACACGTTCATCCATGTTTCTCAAAGATCAATTTTTTAAGTTGTTCCAAACGTCAAATATTGAATTGCTTGCTTACTTCTCTGTATCGTTCCAAGGTTAAGTTTAGGCATTAACTCAGAATTCTTAAGGTTAGGCATTAACTCCGAATGGTTAAGTTTTGGGATAGGCTTAAAACAAAAATATCAAAAACAACTTTCTATCTCTGGATTCAAACATGCAACCTTTGGAACCACAGACAGATGCTAATACCCATCCACATCCACAATGTCCAAGCAAAACCAAAGCCTACTTGAAGGTAACAGCGCTCACTGTTGCCCCTAGTGGCTGGTTTCCAAATCATCTCCAGACGTTCTCAGACATGGATGGACATCGAGTACTGACTTGTATCACGGGTGACCTGCTTGAAAAGGAGATTGTTTGTTAATTGAGCGAGCAGGTTTCCCCTGGAGGGGTGTGGGATTTGGCAGGGTAGCCAATCTGGATGGTTTAATCCTTTAACGGGGAGGCTTGGCTCTGTTCTTACTGGGCTATTAAACTGTATACTGATAACTTGTAGTTGTAAGAGAGGAAACACACTAGAGTGAATGTCGGTCGTGTGCAGTAGATTACCTGCTGGGTGTTAACGAACAGTGGCAATTCAACATGTGGAATTAATAGAAAATAATGTTCTGTTGTCATGTGTCTCTGGGGACATTGGGTACCAAGGTTAGTTGTACATGCATTAGCCAGGTCTCAGGGGTATATTATCTGTGTTACATAGGATAACCTGTACAGATATCATATATCTAGTGAGTAGTTGATGGTGATACAGGTTGTACCTTCATCCCTCACTTTTATTACACATACACTCATACACATGAACACACATACACTTCCCTCTATCCATGAGAGCCTGGTGGTGGTAAATAACAGCTTCAGATATTAGGTCAACCTCTAATACTGACTCACACACATGCACTCACACACACACACACACACACACACACACACACACACACACATATACACACACACTGATCCCTATAGTCTTCCTGTCATAAGGCTGCCTGTCACTGACCCCTATAGTCTTCCTGTCATAAGGCTGCCTGTCACTGACCCCTATAGTCTTCTTGTCATAAGGCTGCCTGTCACTGACCCCTACAGTCTTCCTGTCATAAGGCTGCCTGTCACTGACCCCTATAGTCTTCTTGTCATAAGGCTGCCTATCACTGACCCCTATAGTCTTCTTGTCATAAGGCTGCCTGTCACTGACCCCTACAGTCTTCCTGTCATAAGGCTGCCTGTCACTGAGTCCTATAGTATTCCTGTCATAAGGCTGCCTGTCACTGAGCCCTATAGTATTCCTGTCATAAGGCTGCCTGTCACTGACCCCTACAGTCTTCTTGTCATAAGGCTGCCTGTCACTGACCCCTATAGTCTTCCTGTCATAAGGCTGCCTGTCACTGACCCCTACAGTCTTCTTGTCATAAGGCTGCCTGTCACTGACCCCTATAGTCTTCTTGTCATAAGGCTGCCTGTCACTGACCCCTATAGTATTCCTGTCATAAGGCTGCCTGTCACTGAGCCCTATAGTATTCCTGTCATAAGGCTGCCTGTCACTGACCCCTATAGTATTCCTGTCATAAGGCTGCCTGTCACTGACCTGTACAGTCTTCCTGTCATAAGGCTACCTGTCACTGACCCCTATTTCTTGTCATAAGGCTGCCTGTCAGAGAAATCTCCCCTCTGAGAGTTATAGCCAGTACAGCACCATATTACAAAGAGAAATGGGGGGAAGAGACATGGGTAGAGGGGAAAGAGGGTGGAGAGGGAGGGAGAGAGGAAGGGGTAGAGAGAGGGTGGTAGAGAGGAGAGAGGTGAGAGAAAAAGAGAGAGAAGAGAGAGGGCGAGAGAAACGTTACGAAGGACTCCCACTGGGCCTCTTAAACAGAAGATAATAGGTCTGGCCAATTACAGTGAAATCACACAATCCGCATCGCAGCCCTGCAAGCGTGCGCACACACACACACACACACAAACACACACACACATACATACACTCCCACAAGCATCACACACATGCCAGAACTAGGGAGAAAAGCAGAGAGTTGTCTTTAACTTCTCCAGCAGTACAGAACCCATTCCATCCCTCCATTCATAGATTATTCATGAACTCTCTCAAATCATTTCCATTGCCATTCATCTCCCATTTTTCTTAAAGCTAAACAATCCTAATGTAATTTAATTTAACACAGAGTCAGATTGAACGGCTCTGGTAATATTTAGATGGATATTAGCGGCCATTTGAATCAATCATATCACAAATCATGCGCCGGGATGGCGCACTGTTCACTGCACCATTAACCATTAAGCATGAGCCCTGTGAAACCTCAAACTGACTGGAAATCAGTTTGTTAGCCAAATGCCTTGAAGTCTACCAGATGACTGGGGCTATGTCCCAAATGGCACCCTATTTCCTATATACTGCACTACTTTTGACCAGGGCCAATAGGGCTCTGGTAAAAAAAAATAGTGCACTATGTAGGGAACATGGTGCCATTTGGGATGCAGCCTGGTTATCAGACAAGAGAACATCTGTGACTTATCAAGCTATATGTAGCCTCAAGCTGTTCACTATCTTCCAATCTACTCCATATGGCCATGGTTGTCTCCCTATTCCCTATATAGTGTTCTACTTTTGACCTGGGCCCATGTGGCAATGGCACCCTACATAGGGAATAGGGTGCCATTTGGGATGCATGCCATATGTTTCACTTCACTGTAGTATGATCTGTGTTATATCAGTGGTAATCCTGGAGGCTATATCCTAGAGAAATTGATGTTAATCTCTCTGTAAGGCAGATCTATCTCTGCTGTGGTAACCCCAGTAAATTCGATTTAAGCCTACGATGTGGAGATGTGAAGTGTATTGAACTTATAGAGTTAAACAACAACACTAACAGTTTAGAATCCATTTGGTGGATTACATCCTGTAGTGAACCTAACCTAACCCTATGAGAATCACTGGGATTTCACAGGGTAATGCTGTGGCTCAAAAGCATAATAAAAACGCAGCTCAAAAGCGTAATCCTCAACGCTTCCGTTCTCTTTGACATCTTGACCCCTAGCCAGAGGGCCACCTGACCACTGGCCGGGATGCTGCCCCGACCCCTACCCTCACCCCTAGCTAGAGTTCCATCTGAACATTGGCCTGGGTACCACACACACACATACACACACAGCGCAACTGACCACTGCTACCTGACCCCTAGCCTAGCCTAAACACCATATGCTAATAGCAGAGTCTCACCCATGGTGAATACAAACACACTGTCTGTGTCCCAAATGGCACCCTATTCCCTAAATAGTGCACTATAGGGCCCTGGTCATAAGTAGTGCACTATTAAGGGAATAGGGTGCCATTTGGAATGCACATACTACCTGGCATTGAGCCATGTTAGAACACAGAGAGAGGAAATCAACCAAATGTCAAAGGTCAGACGCAGCCCACTGAGCCCAGGCTGTCAGAAAGGTGTTTCAACTTCTCAGAAGAATAATTAGATTCAGGGTTCAAGGCAATAAAAATTGAAGAAGAGAAGGCTTTGAATAATACATGGGATTTTTATGGGATGGGATGCATTTGTGCATGGAGAATTTCCCCCCTTTCTAAAAGGTGAAAAGTGAGGAAAACAAGAGTAGATAGTAAAGTGTTTTCCAACTGTTTTACAGTGACCAGGGCCCAAAAGCAGTGCACTACATAGGGAATAGGGTGTATTTGGGACATAAACAGTGGGGTTTTACTGTTACAGTATGTGAGCTTTTCCACTAGTTAAACATAAGTAATGAGAATACACAGTGGATCAATGACGTTATTACAGACCGAATAAAAACACGTTTTCAATGCATAAGTAATATTAACCAAATTATGTATTTCTCTATGATATTGATCTTGTAGTGGAAAATGAAGAAGCTGATACTCGCGTCTGGCGACTTGCAAGCACCGAGGCCCAGCATGATGACTCAATCACGATTTATGACATTGTCTGGATGGCTGACCATATGATGTTTATCATAGCAGTCAAACACAACTTATCCATGACTTTCTCCGGGGCGGGACATTCCCACAGACCCTGGGAGCATGGACACCGTTGGAGGGGTAAGACAGATGAAAACTTTAATCGACTAAATTAATGTCAATTAAATCGGCTCGTTTGGTTTGTTTCAAGAGTACAGAAAGCGCTGCGATTTTTGATTGTACTGTAGGTGCTATGGATATTTTTTTACATAGTTACTGTGTTAATCTGTTCTTTGGATGGCGGTCAGTTCAAAGAGGGAGCGACACAAATGTGCGCTCCTATCATTTAGATAACAGTTGTGATGATTAGATTCAAGAATGCGTCTGGTGTCTATTGTTTAGGCCAAGAAAAGTGATGTTGATTAGACGATGGGAGATTTGGCTCTCTGGGAAGAATAAAAGATGGGTTAAACCTTTGTTCATGGTATCATTGTAAAACAATCTCCTGGTGTTGGTTTTGTTACAATATAGTGTGTTTTTTATACTTTAAAACTAAGATATTTTGTGTCTGTTGACATTGAAGATTTTTGGTATGTACCATTTGATAATTGTATTATTTTTGCATAACTGTAATAAATCTGATTACTTTTAAATCGATACGAACGGTAGTCCTCATATTTCTGAGTAATATTCCTTGAATTATTATTTGATGTATGGTATAATGGTAAATGGTATCTCTACACTATACACATAGCATTAGATTATGCATAGATTCTAATTTGACATTGGCTAAGATAAGATAACATTAAAAATTATGATCACTATAGACAGCTCATAAGTCCTATAAGCCTCTTAATAATCACATAAAGGTATCTTAGAACAAATGTAATTATAGTATCCGAGTGTTGATGCGTAGACTCACAAGCTGGCTAAATTCATTGGTGTACGTCTATGACCTACTGTATAGCTTTTATTCACATAATAATATAGTCAGATTGAATGTAATGTTTTATTCAACAATTTTAACATTCAATCTCTCTCCACTTCCACCAGAATCCACACTCTCTCTTAGACAATCTTACACAACTTTACATTAAGAGTCTTACTCTGAGAAAAGTAGGAGAAACAGAGTAAAAAGGTATCCCAATTGGAGGGTCTCGGTTGAGTGGATTGCAATGCTATTCACCCATGACGGTGTGCTGTTCTAGCCTAGTGTTGATGCTCAGTACACTGAACCCCATATGGGAACCTTTGGTGTTGTGTGAACCCCTACTGTTGTCTCATGTTAGTAGCCTACAACATCGGTCCATCCCTGCCACGATGGACGCAGGATTCAAACCCTTGCCGCAACAAAACAACATACTACGGAAGCATCAGTCAATACCACTGACCCAGAAAAGTCAAGGCATTTCTGGGTCTACATCGACAGTAGTTCAGGTCTCAGGAAGGCAGGAGCGATGCTAACTTAGCCATCCGCTACATTAACTCCACACTTGTCATGGATGTTGTATTGTGTTAGCTAGCCCCATGCTTACCCTGGGTATTCCTATGAAGTGTGATCTAGTGTAGCTATGTTGTGTGACTGCCTGCATCCTGCATGCCCCTGACTGGGCTAGGGTTTAACGTACTGTGGTACTGTTTTAGCTAGCTCCATGCTAACCCTGTATTACTGTAAACTAGTGTAGCTACAAAGTGTGGCTACAGCGTGTGTTTGCTGCATCCTGACTGATTGGGCTGCTTGTTAGCTTGTCTTTGATCATTAAGCTGAGCGATGTCACCGCCTCTAGTGTCATAAATAATAACATCGCCAGCGTATCTTTGATCTAGACAAATATTAAACCTATTTTTTCGCCGTTGATTGGCGACATGTTACAGACTCCAGCTCCTAAAGTCTCCTTGATAAAGAGTCAGGCGGCTGATGATAAATTTACCAGTGTTTTTTCTCTGCTCTTTTTCTTCTCTCTTCCTCTCATCCTCTTATCCTCCTCTCACCTCTCACTCTGTCTTCACGGCCTCTCAATCTGGGTCCTTTTGAGCGTATCTGTACATGTCCGATAAGAAACATTCATTCTTTGTTTTCCATTGCAAAGCACTTTAAAATGTTTTCCGTTGCATCCCCTATCCTAATGAACAGAACCCAGGTCTGTATTGGCGAGAGTGAGAGAGCGTCAGCCTGAACCATATGATTGTCTCATCAGGAGATAGCACCTGCAGATGTCAGCCCCATATGGTCCTGGGAGCCGGCCATGGCTAATGGCTGGCCACTCAACGGACATGTCTCTATGAATACACAAGTGAAGGTGAGGATATGACAGGGATTGTGTGTGTGTGGTGTGTGTGTGTGTGTGTGTGTGTGTGTGTGTTGCATTGAATTGAGACCAGAGAAAGGTTCTTGACCCCAGCTGTGCAGGGTTGTCTGTGTTTATTTGGATCCTCATTAGCTTTTGCAGAAGCATCAGCTACTCTTCCTGGGGTCCACAAAAAACACAAAACATGTAACAATACACTGATAGACAAGGACAGTCACACAAATGTAAAATAAAACGATATGCAAACAAATGCAAAAACGAAATAATACAAACATTACAATCGTTTTGGACTTGGGGGCTGTGAAGAGACCCCTGGTGGCATGTCTTGTGGGGTATGTATGGGTGTCTGAGCTGAATTGTATTTGATTATGAAGACAATCTGGAATTTTCATCACAGTAATATTTCTCAAGAAAACTAAAAGAGAAGCAGTTACTCTCTCGTCAACCCTCAACCAGGAATGACTGGCATGCATGTTGTTGTTTTACTGCTGTATGTGCAGTTAAGGGCAAGGTGTGCTGCTCTGTTTGGAGCCACAGCCTCTCTTTCTGTGATTCCCACTCAGTGTGACCTTCACACCACAGTATGGCCTTTGGTGTCCGCTGCCCTCCAGCCAGCCAGCACACACACACACACACACACACACACACACACACACACATACACACACACACACACACACACACACACACACACACACACACACACACACACACACACACACACACACACACAGCACAGGGATACACACACACAGAGACACAGACACACACACACACACACACACAGACACACAGACAGACACAACATATATACAAATCGATTTACTGTTCACAGAAATACACAAGCGCAAAAAAACACACTCACACTCTCTTGCGCACACTCATTTTCCCAGAACCAACCCTATGGCAGGGTATCTGCAAGAAAGGTTGTTGAGGAAACGGTGCTGGTTTGTGGTTTGTTTTATAACTTCAGTCCATGGCTCGAGGTAAGATCAGGCCTGGCCTGCTTCACTTGTTTTACACCTCATCAATATGGAGGAACAGTTGGTGGAATTGGTCCAGAGGTAGAGTTGAGATGTGGGTGACTTTTTACGAGAGCTCAAGTTGTTTAGGTGCAAAGAAGGAACTCAAAAAGAACACTAAACTCGTCTGGGTGCGTCGTTGGCAGAATCATTACTCAGTTTAGAGCAGGCACATTGTGTTTTGATCAGAGTTTTGCAGGGGGAGCCATTGTGTGGAAGGAAAGCATCTGTGCATCAAACTAGTTTCCTCTCGAACTATGTCTCAAATACTGTAGCACCCTATGCCCTATATAGTGCACTACTTTTGACCATAGCCCTATGGGCCCTGGTTAAAAGTAGAGCACTAAATATGGAATAGGGTGACAATTGGAATACATCCCTGGTCTAAAAGCAGTCACTCTTTATCCAGTCTCTGTAGCAGCAGGATGCCATGCTGATTGTATAAAGAATGTAATGCCAACAGTTGTGGTGATAAAAGGCTTAAATACACTGTTGTTCTGTCTGTGTAACAAAGTGACTGAAGTCAGGTGACATGGAGATAGCATGGGAATACAATACCTCAACCGAAATGGCACCCTACTCCCTACATAGTGCACTAGTTTTGACCAGAGACGTATATGACCTGGTCAAAAGTCATGCACTATATAGGGAATAGGGTGCCATTTGGAACACAGGTAATGTGAGACTGTGACCCACTTCATTTACATTCATCGTCAGTGCCGTGATAGGCCAACAAACACACAAAGCCTACTTAACCAAGTCAAAACAAAGAATGGGCTTTGCTGTGTAGCACATAGACATGCATGCTTACAGAAAGGACAGTATGCTAATGATATCTGTTCATCTGTTTTAATGAACGAGCGCTATGGAGGACAGAGCACTAACTCTCTCATGTGACTAGGCTCGGCTAGATGTTGCTGTGCACAGTAAATGATCACGTTACACACACAATGCCACTTTCACAGAATAGGAACAATGTAACAGGAAAATTACTTTTGTGTCGATGTTGCCTGAGTGGGATTCCGTCATGATGGGATGAGTGGTTGGAGGATGGTGGTCTCAGTCTCTCTCTCTCCACTGGAGCTGAGGCCAGCAGACCGGAAATAGCTCACAGCCGAAGGAGTGATACCCAGATCTTCCTCTCTTGGTTCTCAGTTATCAGTCCAGGAAAGTAAAGTCTATTAGAGTTGGCTTCAGTTCTTTCTTTGATCCCCTGGGATGTTTTGCGAACTCAGTGTGTTGGTCTTGAATGAGCAACAGTGCTTTCTGCAGGGTCCTCTCTGGAGATTCTTCTGTCTATGTAGGATAAGGCTTCCTCGAACGGTGGTTTGGTTTCCAAGGAGATTGGATCATTCGTCCAACGGGCGTGGCCTCTCCTTAAGGAACTTGATCTACTGTCTGTTTAGTAAGTCCTCTAATTTATAGGGAGACTCACAGAAGGCAGGCTCTAATAGCTAGACAGTGTGACACGGGAATGCCCCATTGGTCCTAAGAACTCACTATATTTAATGTTCCTGTGAGATAAACCTGAGATTTCCTTATAAATGTTCACAGAATGTTAAAATTGTGTTTTGTCCAACAAAAACAATCTCCCAAACATGTATGTTACAGCAAAATCCACATTATACTTCTTTTATGACATAGGAGGATCAGAACGGATATATCACATTTTGTTTAATATCAACATGTCATGAGTTCTTCAGTTTAATACATTTATTACATGTTTAATATGTTCCTCCCCCCTTGTGTAGTAACCCAGGCAGATCACAAGGTGATCTGCTGATTTGAAGGTGTCTATTTCCTATCTCCTGAGCTCCTCAGGATCGTAAAGAAAGGGGGGGGGGGGACAGATGAGCTATTGTCCCTTGTGGCCTTTATGGCCCTACCATATCATGGAGCCGGCATTGCTGCTCTGGTAAGCCCCTCAAAGACAGGAAAGGTGACCCTGGTTCCTGTGTTAAGGTGTGATTGTAAATCAACCCCCATTGCACATGGCCCCCTCGTGGGCCCTCGTCACAACACCAGACAGCCTGCAGAACTATAGCAGCCTAGCCAGCCTGTTGAAACTAGAGATAACACAGACAGACAGTAAGGCTCTATGACAGAGAAGCCAGAGAGAGAGATAGGGAGGGAAGTAGAGAGACAGATAAAGTGTGGGGAGGGAGAGAGAAGGAGAGAGAGAGAGAGACAGAGAGTACACAGTGGGAGAATACCTGACCACTGTGACTTCCTCAAAATTAAGGAAAGCTTTGACAATGTACAGACTCAGTGAGCATAGCCTTGCTATTGAGAGAGGCCACCGAAGGCAGACCTGGCTCTCAAGAGAAGACAGGCTATGTGTACACTGCCCACAAAATGAGGTGGAACTGAGCTGCACTTCCTAACCTCCTGCCAAATGTATGACCATATTAGAGACACATATTTACCTCAGAATACACAGACCCACAAAGAATTCGAAAACAAATCCAATTTTGAGAAACTCCCATATTTATTGGGTGAAATACCACAGTGTGCTATCACAGCAGCAAGATTTGTGACCTGTTGCCACAAGAAAAGGGCAACCAGTGAAGAACAAATACCATTGTAAATACAACCCATATTTATGTTTATTTATTTTCCCTTTTGTACTTGCACATAATATGACATTTGAAACTTCTTTATTTTTTTGTAACTTTTGTGAGTGTAATGTTTACTGTTAATTTTTATTGTTTATTTCACTTTTGTTTATTATCTACTTCACTTGCTTTGGCAATTTTAACAAATATTTCCCATGCCAATATAGCCCTTAAATTGAATTGAATTGAAAATTGAATTGAGAGAGAGAGAGGAGGAGGAGAGAGAGCGAGAGAGGAGGAGGAGAAAGAGACTGGGAGAGGGAAAGATAGAGAGAGAGAGGATGGGTGGGTGGGTGGGTGGGAATGGGTGGGAGGTAGAACGGACAGCAGAGGAGAAAAAGAGATGTGAGGAGTTAACTATCCAAGAGAAAGAGCAGTATCATTAATCACATTCACACTGTCACCGAGATAGATAAATAGTGAGGAGGTGGTGGTTAAGGTAAACACTCACAGTGAGTGGGAGAGCTACAGGATATCTATATTGTGCTTTCTACTGTAAACACCATCTATGTAAACACCTATTATCTGAATGACACCCATCTGTATGTGGGTGAGTGTTACACACACACACACACGTCTGACATTCTGCTCCATTAGACCCAGAAAACACTATCACAGTGCTTCTATTCTGAGATCATGTCTGTGTTAAACGCCTCTCTCTCTTCTCTCCCCTCACTTTTCGCAAGGAATGCACAGTGCAGGTGGCGGTGATGCCAACAATAGGCACTGTGTGCATTCCAAATGGCACACTATTCCCTACAGTGTACTACTTTTGACCAGAGCCATATGGGCCCTAGTGAAAAGTAATTCACTACATAGTGAATAGGATGCCATTTGGGACGCACACGCTGTGTCTGCCGCTTCCTGATTCCATTTCCACGCTGTAATGGATGCGACAGCTTGAGAAAATTTAAGATGTTAGCTGCAGCTCAGAGGGCAAACACATCAAGCTGAATCACTGTGTGTAAAGATGCCTTCATACACTTAAGTGATAAATAATTTCCCTGCTGCCTGTCAGTGAGGTGGCGTCAGCGAGACCGATGATGAGATTCATATTGATGGGTTTTATCTCATCAAGGTGAAGAAAGCTCTTACTGGGAACAGGAGGAGGGGCAGTGAGTGAAGGTTAAGGTTACTAGAAGCTCCATTCCGCTGATCTGCGTGGGTGCATGTAGGTGGAGTGGGATTTTTGGTAACATGATATCCTCGCCAGTCCCACTCCCATTCACAAGGAGGCGATAGCATAGCAAAGTATTTTCTTTTTGTCTTTTCATTTTGTGAAAACAAGGAAAAGTCGCCTTCCCTTGCTAGTAGTAGCTAGCTGGCAGCCTGGCTAGCTGGCTTTAGCCTGGCTAAAAACATAGCAAGCTAGCTTGCCTTTTTAGCTTCCCACATCTCAATGTCAAATAATCAGATTTATAATTTAAAAAATATGTCTGGCAAATATTCTTATACATGCTGGTGTAACCTAAAACATTATCCCAGTTTGATATGCTGATTGTGTATTCATTCCCATATCAGCTAAAAATAGAACATGTTTTTGTCATGGAGAAAAAGCCTATGGCTAGCTAGTTTGCTACAGCAGGTTCTAACATTTCACAAAACCCTGCAATGACTAGTTATTGCTTCTAAACAAAATACCTTTTTGGTCAGATTCTTGGGTTTTCTTGTTGTTTTCTAATTTGTTGTGTCTCTAGTCTTGTTGTCTTCCCTTGCTAGCAAGTTGGCTAAACACTGCAAGCTAGCTATCCTTTTAGTTTCCCACATCTCCATGTGAAATAATCAGATTTAATCACGGCTACAGAAGGGGTGATATGCCGCGTTACAATTTTCATGTGGCACGGGAGTACGTCGAATGTCAGGGCGAACTACAAGGAGCCATCCCTTTTGTGACGAAAAACGACATTGCGACATTGCGACACTGCGCCATGCTTCGTCGGCTCCGTTTGTGAATTCTGTGTAGACCCCAGAAAGGGGAAACCTGATGGACGCGGGGCTGGCCCAAGGGTGGAGCATTCTGTTACTCTCCCTCTCCGAGCCGGTTACGGTCATGGGCCTGGACGGCCGGCCGTTGGTGTCGGGCTTCATCACCCGGTGCATTGTCCCTGTGCATGTCCGGGTGGCGGGGAGGCTATGGGAGGATATCCAGTTTTTCATTGTGGACTCTCCGGAGTGTCCCCTCATCCTCGGGCACCCCTGGCTGGTCGCCCACAAACCCCGGATAGACTGGTCCACGGGGCGGCTCATCCTGGAGGGAGGCTCTGCCCCCTCTCCTGTTCCGGTCTCCACCGACCATTCATCAGCCCAAACCACCGTCCCAGATCACTTACCAGTCCTCACCTCTTCCCCAGGTCCGGCACTCCGAACTGCCTACCGCTCTAGCGGCGGTTGCCACCGGGAGGACGGCGGCTACAGACTCTGTCACCGGCCCAGACCTGGCAGGCATTCCCCGGGAGTATTGGGATCTGGGGGAGGTGTTTAGTAAGAGGCGTGCCAAGGGCCTACCTACTCACACACCATACGACTGAGCTATCGATCTCCTGCCGGGCACCATGCCCACACGAGGGCGATTGTTTTCCTTGTCCCGGCCAGAGAAGCTGGCCATGAGGGAGTATATCGATGAGGCACTTGTCGAGGGTCACATCCATCCTGCTACCTCACCCGCGGGCGCGGGCTTCTTCTTCGTGGAAAAAAAGGATGGTGGGCAGCGGCCGTACATTGATTACCGGGCGCTCAGTGACATCACGGTTAAGAACCGGTACCCAATCCCCTTGATGACGACGGCATTCGAGTCGTTGCAGGTAGCCCGGGTCTTCACCAAGCTGGACTTACGCAATGCCTACAACCTGGTGAGGATTCAGGAGGGGGACGAGTGAAAGACGTCTTTTAACATACCCAGTGGGCATTACGAGTACCAAGTCATGCCGTTCGGTCTAGCCAACGCGCCTGCGGTGTTCCAGGCGTTGGTCGATGACGTGCTCCGGGACCTCCTCGACTACAGCGTCTTCGTGTATTTGGATGACATCCTAATATTCTCAAAGGACATGAGTGAACACCAGCAGCACGTTCGGCAGGTTCTCCAACGCCTTCTCCGTCACCAGCTCTACGTCAAGGCGGAGAAGTGCGTGTTCCACACAGAGACAGTCTCCTTCCTGGGGTTCATCGTCACCCAGGGGGAGCTACGGATGGACCCAGCCAAGGTCAGCGCGGTACTGGATCCCTTAAGCAACTACAGCGGGTTTTGGGGTTTGCTAATTTTTATAGCCGATCCCCTGACAGCCCACACCAGACCGAGGGTGCGCTCCTTCGCCTGGACCCCGGAAGCGGGGAACGCATTTGATGCGCTTAAGCGGCGCTTTACATCGGCCCCGGTCCTCGGGCATCCTGATCCGTCCCTGCCGTTCATTGTGGAGGTGGATGCTTCAGATGTTGTGGTGGGAGCAATCATGTCCCAGCGGTTCCTCACGGATGGTAAGACTCACCCCTGAGCGTTTTTCTCCCGTCGGCTGTCCCCTGTGGAGAGGAATTACGACTTGGGAAACCGTGAGTTGCTAGCGATCAAGCTCGCCCTGGGGGAGTGGAGGCATTGGCTAGAGGGGGCCGCCCATCCATTCGTTGTGTGGACGGACCATAAGAACTTTTCCTACATTCAGAGGGCCAAGAGGCTCAACTCGCACCAGGCCAGGTAGTTCTGTCCTTGAGCTGTTCTTGTCTATTAATGTTCTGTATTATGTAATGTTTCATGTTTTGTGTGGACCCCAGGAAGAGTAGCTGCTGCAAATACCAAATGGTCTCACAGCTCAAGCTTTCACCATGACCTGTTATGGCCTGAAAGCGTCTGCTTGCTCCTTTCTGTATTAACACACACACACACACACAGTGTTCACCATGACCTGTGTATCAGCACAATCAGATATATAAGGCCTTGCTGGATACGGCCGAGAGCATACTACAACAGCACATAGACACACGCACAGGTACACACAGGCGCACACACAGGCACACTACGCATGCATGCACGCACTCACAGAATTATTGTCTGTCTCTAAACCCACTGGCGTAAAGACAATAAACCCACTGGCATAAAGACACTGCATCATCAGACAGAAGGGCTATCCAATACTGCTTGTGAGGAAAATAATGGCTATGACAAAACTCTATAGAGTTTAATTGATAAAAAAACACTTACCCTGACGTATTCAATAATATTGACTTTACCATTTGTTGGCTAGTTTGGGGTTGATGTCTAATCAAGTGTAGTGATTATTAACCCAGCAACCTAAAATGACAGTATCTCACTGCCTCTATTGATCAGTTAAATGGATCTTAAAGGTGCGTATGGGTGAACCAGTGTGTGTGAGAAAGAGAGAGATAAAGAGAGAGAGCGAGAGAGAGAGAGAGAGAGAGAGAGAGAGAGAGAGAGAGAGAGAGAGAGAGAGAGAGAGAGAGAGAGAGAGAGAGAGAGAGAGAGAACGGGTCAAACAGACACAGATGTATGGCTCATACAAGGTTATTCTTCCACAGCTGCACAGACTCCCACAGAGCGTGAGAGTCCACTTTACAAGATATATGCAATATACCCATATACCAGCTCCAGGCTTTATAACTGACATAGAGAAGACATCTCTGGGAGTTAAATGTGAACTTTATTGCGTATGATCTCTCTTTATTGAGTTAAAGTCTAGACTGGTGAAAGGCGCTGGTCAGCAGAAGTAGGCCCAGAAGTGAGTGATTATATACCTTACATCTCCACAGGGTTTTTGAGCAGCTGCCCACGCATCTGATGATCTGTGTTTAAAGAACATCACAGAGCATTATTTAAGTAGAGAGAGAGAGAGAGAGAGAGAGAGAGAGAGTCTGACTGTATTGAGAGTAAGTGGCTATTGTGTGTGTGTCCAATCCATCCATGCAACAAAGGAGTGGTTTGATAGATAATTACATATGATGACAGATGTCAGTGGAACTACATAAAGTTTCTCAAGTAAATCTAAAACTCGAAGCTTGAAGTCAGTTTGATGGATTGGAGTGTACTGCATATGTGATATTACTCATAAATTTTAGGGTGAACGTGATTTGAAATGGTGAAGAGGAGCAAAGAGCACTTAACTAGTGGGACTAATGCAGGTACATGCAGGAGACTTCCAGAAATCTTAAGTGTCTAGTTCCCTTAAAGACAGAGGAAGGAGAAATGAATGGAGAGGTGAAGCCAAAGAGAGTCAGAGAGAGATAGAGCGAGATAGTGGAAGACCACAACCCACATCAGCTCAAACCCACCTCAGAGTAGCATTTGAACAAGAGGCCCTGAGGGTATGAGTCGAACGACGAGGAGCATCCATTAGTGGGAACATGTAAAGAGCACCCCAGTGCAGTGTGGGTGAGGGTAAGGAGGCACCTCACACAGGTTGCATCACAAATGGCACCCTCTTCCCTTCATAGCACACTAGTATTGGACTATTTACGAATTGGGTGCCATTTGGGACGCAACCACACTGTAACAATGTCACAGACTGACCTAACTCTCTTTATTCCAGTATACAGGAGTGGAGGGGAGTTCTGAGCTCTGTTCACTAATGTTCACTTGGACAAATGTTCATGTGCAGGCAGCACGTAATGGCTGAGTGCTGAGAGCAGGGAGGATATGGATGAGGGTTTAACAGCGCAGGCCTGGCCCGGACCCCATTAGAAAGCATTCAGTGTCAGTGCTAAAGCGCTAATTACAGTACAGTGAGCATATTACTGTACCAAGCCTATATTTGTGGGGCTAATGCTACGCTAGGCTATGCTAGGCTAGATACTATGAGCACACAGCTAGGATTGATGCTAATGGTAACAGTGCTAAGTGAAAATGTATCAGTGCTGACCTCGACAGACAGGACTGACTGCAGCTCATTCCCCAGCCCAGATAAGTGCCAGTGCCTAGGGCCATCTGTCAGGTTCCTCTCATCAGAGCAGTTAGCCATTTAGCGCACTAACCCCTCCGGCTCTAGGCGGAATTAGTCCAGATCTCATATATAAACTGGAGCTCTAATCATCAGACATCCTGAGACTGGGGCTTAGAGTGAAAGCAATATGGTTTTGCATCTTTTTTTCAGTGCTACTGACTGAGACCACACTCAACATTTTACACAAGCAGTGAAACAGATCAAACCATTTTTATTAGACAGATAATTATGAGAGATAGCAGAGCACCATCATAAAACCCTACTGCCCCCAGGCACCCTTCTCCGACACACACACACACACACACCACAGTGCTTACAGGACCACACCCATTGCCTAGCGTACACACACAAACAAAAACACAGACACACACACACACACACTTTACTAACCCACCACAACACCCTAGCGAGATCCCTGGAGTGATTGGAGGAGACAAATAGTAATCAAGATGAGACAGAGGAGTAATCAGTGAGACAGATGACGGATAGAGGAAGAAAGTGGGCATGAGAATAGGTGGGAAAGAAAAAAAAGAGATGGAGGTAAATGCAGAGAGAGAGAGAGAGAGAGAGAGAGAGAGAGAGAGAGAGAGAGAGAGAGAGAGAGAGAGAGATGGCACAAGAGAGAAGGGGAAGCAAGGAATGCAAAGAGACAGAGGTAGACTTAAACTTGTGAGAGAGAAAGAGAGAGTGGTGGAAGAAGATATATAAAGGACGACGGAGTGGGGAGGGGGTGCAGAAGTACTGGGTAAAGTGAAAAAGAGAGAGATTAAGAACGGAGGATAGGTGGCATGAGCGATGTAGAGAGAGAGAGAAGGAAGGAGAGAGAGAGGAAGGAGAGAGAGAGAGAGAGATGAAGAATGCAAAAACCTAAGAAAGAAATTGAGGAACCTATCCAACCAAAAACAAAGAGACCCAGAAAAACTGAGCCTACACCTCACTATGGTGAAACACTAAAACAGTACAGAAATACACTAAGTAAAAAGAAAGAACAGCACATCAGAAATCAGCTCAACATAACTGAAAAATCCATAGAATCTAACCACTTCTGGGAAAATTGGAACACACTAAACAAACAACATAAGAGCTATCTATCCAAAATGGAGTGTGGATAAACCCCTTCTCCAATCTTTTTGGCCCTATAACAAAGAACAAAGAACAAACAGCAAAAACATATACATGATCAATAAAAAATCTTAGAGTCAGTTATTAAAGATTCCTAGAACCCACACTGTGTTAAGCTATGGTTAAACCCAGCACTCAGAGAAACAAAACACGACTAAGGGAGTGGAAGAAACAAAAATTATTTTAATAAAAGTTCAATTTGTCTTAGTCCAAAAACAACTGAAGAAAAGGAACAGAGTGGGCTAGTCGGCTCCGGAGGAAGGAGAGGCTGAGGCAGGCAGGCAGGCTGGGAGGTATGTCTGAACTGAAGACAAAACAAACGACAGGTTAAGGAGAGTAAAGAGCCAGGCTGAAGACAAAGACAATTTACTCTACTGGTGAGCCAAGTTACCGCTCTAGTAAGAACAACGATCTGGCGCCGGTGGAGAGCCATGCCCAGGAATTAGTAGTGCAGGTTGATGAGAGAATAGGATGCAGCTGCGTAGGCAGGAATCACTGGAAACAACCCGCAGCTGCACAGGAGAGGCAGATCCTGAGCACGCCCCCCGATCCACTCCAGACACACCCACATAATGGGGACAAACACACATACAGATACAACAGAAAAGAGGGGACAACACAAGGAGGAAGGGAAACAGAAAAGGGAGAGACAAGCTGCCCACATAACAGTACCCCCCCCTCAATGGTCGCCACCTGGCGACCCACCAGGCCTGTCAGGGTTGTCGTGATGGAAGTCCGTGATCAGCTGAGGATCCAACACAAAACGCTTAGGGACCCAAGACCTCTCCTCTGGTCCATAACCTTCCCAATCGACTAGGTATTGGAGACCCCTACCCCGCCTCCGAGAGTCCAGGAGCCTACTGACGGTGTAGGCCGGATGGTCGTCAATGAGGCGAACAGGTGGAGGTGGATCTGCCGGCGGACACAAAAGGCTGGAGGACACAGGTTTCAGTTGGGAGACGTGGAAAGTAGGGTGAATCTTCATGGCTGAAGGCAACTTCAAACGAACCGCAGCGGGGTTAACGATGGACTCCACCACAAACGGACCCAGGTACCGAGGAGACAGCTTGCGTGATTTGGTACGAAGAGGTACGTTCTTAGATGACAGCCAAACTTCTTGACCAGGATGAAACACAGGTGCGGGAGTCCTGCTCCTATCCGCTGTCGTCTTGTTCCTGTCGGTGGTCCGAAGCAACGCTTCCCGAGCGTCGCTCCACACTCTCTGGCAGCGGCGGAGGTTCTCCTGAACCGAAGGAACAGCCAATTCCTTCTCCTGAGCAGGAAACAGAGGGGGTTGATAACCCATGTTTACTTCAAAGGGTGAAAGGCCGGTGGCAGAGGTGGTGAAAAAACAGGGCCCATCTGGCTTGGCGTGAGTTGAGTCTCTTAGTGGCTTGGATGTAAGCCAAGTTTTTGTGGTCTGTCCAGACCACAAACGGCAGTTCAGCTCCATCCAGCCAGTGCCGCCATTCTTCCAGTGCTAGCTTAACCGCCAGCAGTTCCCGGTTTCCAACGTCGTAATTCCGTTCTGTGGGTGACAATTTCTTGGAGAAAAAAGCACAGGGGTGAAGCTTTTGGTCAGTGGGGGAGCGCTGGGAGACGACTGCTCCCACACCTGAGTCAGACGCGTCCACCTCCACAATAAACTGCAGAGAGGTATTGGGGTGTATCAACACGGGGGAGGTGGAAAACAGTTCCTTCAAAACCCCTACCGCCTGCTCCGCCTCAGGGGACCACAGAAAAGGGACTTTTGGGGATGTGAGTCTAGTAAGGGGTGCCACCACTTTACTAAAACCCTTAATGAATCTACGGTAGAAGTTAGCAAAGCCCAAAAATCGTTGAAGTTGCTTACGGGTGGTGGGTGTGGGCCATTCCGTCACTGCCCGGATCTTCTCGGGGTCCGCCTTCACCTGCCCGCTCTCAATGATGAAACCAAGGAACGATGTAGACTGTTTGTGGAACTCACACTTTTCTGCTTTGACGTACAGCTTATTCTCCAAGAGCCGTTGAAGGACTTGACGGACGTGTGACTCATGCTCCTCGGGTGACTTGGAAAAAACAAGAATATTATCCAGGTATACAAAGACAAAACGGTTCAAAAAGTCCCTAAGAACATCGTTCACCATGGCTTGGAATACAGCAGGGGCGTTTGAGAGCCCAAAGGGCATGACCAAATACTAAAAATGCCCCAGTGGAGTGTTGAAAACGGTTTTCCACTCATCTCCCTTTCGGATTCTGACAAGGTGATAAGCGTTCCTGAGGTCGAGCTTGGAGAAAACTGTGGCGCCATGCAGAGGTTCAAAAGCTGAGTTGATGAGTGGAAGGGGATACTTGTTTTTAACAGTTATGTTGTTTAAACCCCTGAAATCGATACAGGGGCGTAACGACTTGTCTTTCTTTTCAACGAAAAAGAAACCTGCACCCAAAGGAGACGACGAGGGACGGATTATGCCCGAGGCCAGAGAATCACCAATATACTGCTCCATTGCCTCTCTTTCCGGTCGGGACAGATTGTATAAGCGACTAGAGGGCAAGGGAGCACCAGGAAGCAGTTCAATAGGGCAATCATAAGGCCTATGTGGTGGTAGAGACAGAGCCTTGTCCTTACTGAAAACCTCCGCTAAGTCATGGTATTCTTTGGGGACAGATGACAGATCGAGAGGAGCTGAGGGATGAGTTGGGTTACACTTAGTGGGGGGAACCGCTGACCTAAGGCACTCTGAATGGCAGTTAGTGCTCCAACTGAGAATGGTGTGACGTGTCCAATCGATTTGTGGGTTGTGAAGAGCCAACCAGGGGAAGCCAAGGATTAGGGAGGTAGCTGAGCCAGACATAACTCTTAACTGAATGCTTTCACAATGATTGCCAGAAATCACTAAGGAAACGGGGGTGGTTTGATGAGTTATCTCCGCGAGGAGGCGCCCATCAAGGGCTGTGACCCGAATGGGGGTAGGTAGTGGCTCTATGGGGATACGAGCTTGTGTAACGAACTGGTGGCTAATAAAGTTGTCTTCTGCACCTGAGTCTATGAGAGCTGAGAGTGGCAGGGAATGACTCTGGAAACGTAAGGTTACAGGTACTTGTAATCGGGGAATGATGGGTTCAGGATCTAACTCTGGGCTCGCAAGTAGACCCACCGTTACGAGCGAGCCTTGTCTTTTGGTCGCTTAGGGCATGTAGCCAGAATGTGTGTGGCGTCTCCACAGTACAGGCACTCACCCGCCTGGAGGCGCCGTTGCCGCTCTGCTGGAGGTAGTCGAGCTCGACCCACTTGCATTGGTTCCTCCTCTGTGCTCGGGATGGGATCAGGAACAAGAAGCTGCCGGCTCCGGGGAGGCGAGACTCGAGTGGTTGAAGGCTGGGGAACTCGTCCTCCTAGATGTGGCCGACCGCCTCTCTCCCGACGCCTCTCCCGCAACCGGTTGTCTAGCTTAATGGACAGGGAAACGAGAGAATGTAAATCATGTGGCTCGTCACGAGCAGCCAGTTCATCCTTAATGGCTTCATTCAAACCGTTTAGAAATGCTCCTTGAAGTGCCACATTGTTCCACTTGGAGTCCGCTGCCAAAGTCCAGAACTCAATAGAGTACTCAGCCACACTGTTAGAACCCTGCCTCAAATTAAAAAGTATCTTGGAGGAATTACCCACATGGTCAGGATGGTCAAAAACAGTCTTCAATTTAGCAGAAAAATCAGCAAAAGTCAATCCAGTCAAAGTTTGATTTGAGCATACAGCCTCAGCCCAAACCAGAGCTCTCCCTCTTAACAGCCCCAGAACATAATGTACCTTAGAGGAATCAGTAGAAAACGACAGTGGTCTCTGCCGAAAAATCAAGTCACACTGAAGCAAAAATCCCCGGCACTTGTCCAATTCTCCATTGAACGGTTCAGGCGACGTGACAGGGGGTTCCCGATGGAACGAAGCCTGCATAATGTCCGAGGAAACAACTTGGGGTGCATCAAACTGGGGGTCAGAGAGAGATGGAGAACTAATAACAGACAATTTAGAGACTTGTGTAGTTAACTGAGTCACCTGGTTCAGCAGTTGATGATTATCTTCCAAAAGAGTCCGAATCAATTGGTCATGCTGTCCTAGCAACGTTCCTTGAGCCTGGATAGCTTGTTGGAAGCTGTCTTCGTTTGCCCCGTGCTGTTTCTCTGTTGGGTCCATGGCCAGATCGTTCTGTTAAGCTATGGTTAAACCCAGCACTCAGAGAAACAAAACACGACTAAGGGAGTGGAAGAAACAAAAATTATTTTAATAAAAGTTCAATTTGTCTTAGTCCAAAAACAACTGAAGAAAAGGAACAGAGTGGGCTAGTCGGCTCCGGAGGAAGGAGAGGCTGAGGCAGGCAGGCAGGCAGGCAGGCTGGGAGGTATGTCTGAACTGAAGACAAAACAAACGACAGGTTAAGGAGAGTAAAGAGCCAGGCTGAAGACAAAGACAATTTACTCTACTGGTGAGCCAAGTTACTGCTCTAGTAAGAACAACGATCTGGCGCCGGTGGAGAGCCATGCCCAGGAATTAGTAGTGCAGGTTGATGAGAGAATAGGATGCAGCTGCGTAGGCAGGAATCACTGGAAACAACCCGCAGCTGCACAGGAGAGGCAGATCCTGAGCACGCCCCCCGATCCACTCCAGACACACCCACATAATGGGGACAAACACACATACAGATACAACAGAAAAGAGGGGACAAAACAAGGAGGAAGGGAAACAGAAAAGGGAGAGACAAGCTGCCCACATAACACACTGGGTGAAAAGGGTCTATATCAGGGGACACATTTTGGAGATTTTTGGTTCCAACCGCCGTGTCTTTGTGAGACGCAGTGTGGTGAACGGATGATCTCCGCATGTGCAGTTCCCACCGTAAAGCATGGAGGAGGAGGTGTTATGGTGTGAGGGTAATTTGCTGGTGATGCTGTCTGTGATTTATTTAGAATTCAAGGCACACTTAACCAGCATGGCTACCACAGCATTCTGCAGCAATACGCCATCCCATCTAGTTTGGGCTTAGTGGGACTATCATTTGTTTTTCAACAGGGCAATGACCCAACACACCTCCAGGCTGTGTAAGGGCTATTTTACCAAGAAGGAGAGTGATGGAGTGCTGCATCAGATGACCTGGCCTCCACAATCCCCCGACCTCAACCCAATTGAGATGGTTTGGGATGAGTCGGACGGCAGAGTGAAGGGAAAGCAGCCAACAAGTGCTCGGAATATGGGGAAAGCATTCCAGGTGAAGCTGGTTGAGAGAATTCCAAGAGTGTGCAAAGCTGTTATCAAGGTAAAGGGTGGCTATTTGAAGAATCTCAAATATAAAAAGTATTTAGATTTGTTTAACACTTTTTTGGTTACTACATGATTCCATATGTGTTATTTCATAGTTTTGATGTCTTCACTATTATTCTACAATGTAGAAAATAGTTAAAAAATAAATTTAAAAAACTTGAATGAGTAGGTGTATCCAAACTTTTGACTGGTACTGTATATGACATTGGGATTTCTACGAATATCACACATGGACATACTTATGTCAGGATATGGACTCATTCAATATCCTGTGATATGTGACATCCTGTTTTCTCTCTTCATGTTGACAAATACTGACTGTATACATCGCATATCTGTGTTTTCTCAGCACATTCAACATTTTAAGCTATATTGATTCCAGATATGCTTCTCTTGGCTGAAGTCCATATCCAAATCTTGATATGCTGAAAATAAGGACTATTTCTGATCAATTTTTGAGTTTTCAGCACTGCTCAATAATTTGACAAATATGAAATCCATATTTTTCTTTCATGCACAAATACTTTTTGGATATCATACATGCTATGGCCAGATATTGAATCATTAGATATCCTGAGATAGGCCTATGTGGACATGTTATTTTCTCTATATGATGACAAATACTGACAGTAGGCCTATACTGTATTTTCTCAGCACACACAATACCTATAGTCTTGACTGAGGTCCATATCATTATCTTGATATGCTTTTTGATATACATTTACATTTACATTTTAGTCATTTAGCAGACGCTCTTATCCAGAGCGACTTACAGTTAGCACATACATTATTTTTATCGAACCCACAACCCTGGCGTTGCAAACGCCATGCTCTACCAACTGAGGTACATCCCCTGCCGGCCATTCCCTCCCCTACCCTGGACGACGCTGGGCCAATTGTGCGCCGCCCCATGGGTCTCCATATGCTGAAAATGAGGACGATTTCTGATGCATTTCTGAGTTTTGAGGACATGCTCAATATTTCAACAAATATTAAATCTATATCATTCTTTCAGACAATAGCTATAATTGTTGTATTCCCTCTACATAAAGGTGAGCGCAAATCGCAAGCTAAAAGTACTGTAACTGGTAGCCTAGCAACAAGAATCACATATTTTCTGCTGTGGAGTTCCAACTGTCATTTTTAATTTGGGCACAACAAGTGAGTGTGTAAACGTGCTCAGAAAATACCTCAAATATGTTAATTATAAAGTGAGTAGCTAATTTGAGATGTTTTATTTATCTTAGTAACTAGAATCAGGAACATTAGCTAATTTGGCCAGCAGCCAGTAGGGTAGGCTAGATACAGTGCCTTGCAAAAGTCTTCATCCCCCTTGGCGTTTTTCCTATTTTGTTGCATTACAACCTGTAATTTAAATGGATTTTTATTTGGATTTCATGTAATGGACATACACAAAATAGTCAAAATTGGTGAAGTGAAATAAAAAAAATAACTTATTTCCAAAAATTATAAAAAATTAATAACGAAAAAGTGGTGCGTATATATGTATTCACCCCCTTTGCTATGAAGCCCCTAAATAAGATCTGGTGCAACCAATTACTACCTTCAGAAGTCACATAATTAGTTAAATAAAGTCCACCTGTGCGCAATCTGTGTCACATGATCTGTCACATGATCTCAGTATATATACACCTGTTCTGAAAGGCCCCAGAGTCTGCAACACCACTAAGCAAGGGGCACCACCAAGCAAGCGGCACCATGAAGACCAAGGAGTTCTCCAAACAGGTCAGGGACAAAGTTGTGAAGTACAGATCAGAGTTGAGTTATACAAAAATATCCGAAACTTTGAACATCCCACGGAGTACCATTAAATCCATGATTAGGAAATGGAAAGAATATGGCACCACAACAAACCTGCCAAGAGAGGGCCGCCCACCAAAACTCACAGACCAGGCAAGTAGGGCAATAATCAGAGAGGCAACAACGAGACCAAAGATAACCCTGAAGGAGCTGCAAAGCTCCACAGCGGAGATTGGAGTATCTGTCCATAGGACCACTTTAAGCCGTACACTCAGCAGAGCTGGGCTTTCCGGAAGAGTGTCCAGAAAAAAGCCATTGCTTAAAGAAAAAAATAAGCAAACACGTTTGGTGTTCGCCAACAGAGACTCCCCAAACATATGGAAGAAGGTACTCTGGTCAGATGAGACTAAAATTGAGCTTTTTGGCCATCAAGGAAAACGCTATGTCTGGCGCAAACCAACATCTCTCATCACCCCAAGAACACCATCCCCACAGTGAAGCATGGTGGTGGCAGCATCATGCTGTGGGGACTGGGAAACTGGTCAGAATTGAAGGAATGATGGACGGCGCTAAATACAGGGAAATTCTTGAGGGAAACCTGTTTCAGTCTTCCAGAGATTTGAGACTGGGACGGAGGTTCACCTTCCAGCAGGACCCTAAGCATACTGCTAAAGCAACACTTGAGTGGTTTAAGGGGAAATATTTAAAGTCTTGGAATGGCCTAGTCAAAGCCCAGACCTCAATCCAATTGAGAATCTGTGGTATGACTTAAAGATTGCTGTACACCAGCGGAACCCATCCAACTTGAATTAGCTGGAGCAGTTTTGTATTGTTAGGGTTAAGTTCAGGCATTAACTCCAGATTCTTAAGATTAGGCATTAACTCCAAAAGGTTAAGGTAAGGGTTAAGGTTTGGGTTAGGCTTAAAATAAAAATATCAAAAACAACCTTTCTATCGCTGGATCAGAACTTGCAAACTTTAGAATCAGAGGCAGATGCTTACGCCCATCCGCCATCCCCATCTACAACGCCCTAGCAATGCCGAACCTACTTGACGGTAACAGCGCTCACTGCTGCTCCTAGTGGCCGGTTTCCGCGTCATCTCCCGATGTCCTCAGACTAATACTGACTTGTATCACGGGTGACCTGGCTGTTCCATTAGCCAGCTTTTGGATGAATTAAAACAACCTTTGGACAATAAAAAAATTTAAAAAATCCCATTGTAAAATAATGCTTTTTATTCATTGATGGAAATACCAGTCGGAAATACATTTGACCATCATGCTTATTGGTTAATTTGCATAACTTAGCGGAATGAAATTGGCCTGTGTGTATTTTCATTAGTCGTCATGCATCTTATTTATTCAACACAACTATTACACGCGCACAGCATACAGAGCCTATTTTGAGCGGGATTTCCCCTGCATCTCCTCAGCTGGTTACTGCTGGAGAAAACCATGTGCTTTTATAAGCCCATTCAACTACTTTTTTTAATAATATGACATTTGTCATTTTTTGTCATTTTTTTACTTTTACTCCATATCCAAATTTATACGAACAACAACTTACAGATGTACACACACAATGACTGCATCTAATCTGCCCAGACCCGCATTATCACACCCCCATCCCTAGTGCCTGCATTATAGTTTATTTTTTATTTTTTAGGGGGTAGATCAGCTTTAATATTGCAGATAGATTGTAACTTCCATCAATCTAATTGTCTGCATCACTTCCAATCCCCCATATGTTTTTTTCTCTTGCAAATATATATATATATATATATATATATATATATATATATATATATATATATACAGTCGTGGTCAAAAGTTTTGACAATGACACAAGTATTGGTCTTCACAAAGTTTGCTGCTTCAGTGTTTTTAGATATTTTTGTCAGATGTTACTATGGTATACTGAAGTATAATTACAAGCATTCCATAAGTGTCAAAGGCTTTTATTGACAATTACATTAAGTTTATGCAAAGAGTCAATATTTTAGTGTTGACCCTTCTTTTTGACCTCTGCAATCCACCCTGGCATGCTGTCAATTAACTTCTGGGCCACATCCTGACTGATGGCAGCCCATTCTCACATAATCAATGCAAGTTTGTCCGAATTTGTGGGTTTTTGTTTGTCCACCCGCCTCTTGAGGATTGACCACAAGTTCTCAATGGGATTAAGGTCTGGGGAGTTTCCTGGCCATGGACCCAAAATGTCTATGTTTTGTTCCCCGATCCACTTAGTTATCACTTTTGCCTTATGGCAAGGTATTCCATCATGCTGGAAAAGGCATTATTCGTCACCAAACTGTTCTTGGATGGTTGGGAGAAGTTGCTCTCGGAGGATGTGTTGGTACCATTCTTTATTCATGGCTGTGTTCTTAGGCAAAATTGTGAGTGAGCCCACTCCCTTGGCTGAGAAGCAACCCCACACATGAATGGTCTCAGGATGCTTTACTGTTGGCATGACACAGGACTAATGGTAGCACTCACCTTGTCTTCTCCGGACAAGATGTTTTCCGGATGCCCAAACAATCGGAAAGGGGATTCATCGGAGAAAATGACTTTACCCCAGTCCTCAGCAGTCCAATCCCTGTACCTTTTGCAGAATATCAGCGTGTCCCTGATGTTTTTCCTGGAGAGAAGTGGCTTCCCCGCTGCCCTTCTTGACACCAGGCCATCCTCCAAAAGACTTTGCCTGACTGTGCGTGCAGATGCACTCACACCTGCCTGCTGCCATTCCTGAGCAAGCTCATCACTGATGGTACCCCGATCCCGCAGCTGAATCAACTTTTGGAAACGGTCCTGGCGCTTGCTGGACTTTCTTGGGCGCCCTGAAGCCTTCTTCACAACAATTTAACCTCTCTCCTTGATGTTCTTGATGATCTAATAAATGGTTGATTTAGGTGCAATCTTACTAGCAGCAATATCCTTGCCTGTGAAGCCCTTTTTGTGCAAAGCAATGATGACGGCACGTGTTTCCTTGCAGGTAACCATGGTTAACAGAGGAAGAACAATGATTTCAAGCACCACCCTCCTTTTAAAGCTTCCAGTCTGTTATTCTAACTCAATCAGCATGACAGAGTGATCTCCAGCCTTGTCCTCGTCAACAGTCTCACCTGTGTTAACGAGAGAATCACTGACATGATGTCAGCTGGTCCTTTTGTGGGAGGGCTGAAATGCAGTGGAAATGTTTTTTGGGGATTAAGTTCATTTTCATGGCAAAGAGGGACTTTGCAATTAATTCATCTGATCACTCTTCATAACATGCTGGAGTATATGCAAATTGGCATCATAAAAACTGAGGCAGCAGATTGTGGAGTGGTTGAAAAACGAGATTGAATGACTCCAACCTAAGTGTATGTAAACTTCTGACTACATCTGTTCATACATATATATATATATATATATATATATATATATATATATATATATATATATATATATATACAGTGGGGGAAAAAAGTATTTAGTCAGCCACCAATTGTGCAAGTTCTCCCACTTAAAAAGATGAGAGAGGCCTGTAATTTTCATCATACGTACACGTCAACTATGACAGACAAATTGAGGAAAAAAATTCCAGAAAATCACATTGTAGGATTTTTAATGAATTTATTTGCAAATTATGGTGGAAAATAAGTATTTGGTCACCTAAAAACAAGCAAGATGTCTGGCTCTCACAGACCTGTAACTTCTTCTTTAAGAGGCTCCTCTGTCCTCCACTCGTTACCTGTATTAATGGCACCTGTTTGAACTTGTTATCAGTATAAAATACACCTGTCCACAACCTCAAACAGTCACACTCCAAACTCCACTATGGCCAAGACCAAAGAGCTGTCAAAGGACACCAGAAACAAAATTGTAGACCTGCACCAGGCTGGGAAGACTGAATCTGCAATAGGTAAGCAGCTTGGTTTGAAGAAATCAACTGTGGGAGCAATTATTAGGAAATGGAAGACATACAAGACCACTGATAATCTCCCTCGATCTGGGGCTCCACGCAAGATCTCACCCCGTGGGGTCAAAATGATCACAAGAACGGTGAGCAAAAATCCCAGAACCACACGGGGGGACCTAGTGAATGACCTGCAGAGAGCTGGGACCAAAGTAACAAAGCCTACCATCAGTAACACACTACGCCGCCAGGGACTCAAATCCTGCAGTGCAAGACGTGTCCCCCTGCTTAAGCCAGTACATGTCCAGGCCCGTTTGAAGTTTGCTAGAGTGCATTTGGATGATCCAGAAGAGGATTGGGAGAATGTCATATGGTCAGATGAAACCAAAATATAACCTTTTGGTAAAAACTAAACTCGTTGTGTTTGGAGGACAAAGAATGCTGAGTTGCATCCAAAGAACACCATACCTACTGTGAAGCATGGGGGTGGAAACATCATGCTTTGGGGCTGTTTTTCTGCAAAGAGAACAGGACGACTGATCCGTGTAAAGGAAAGAATGAATGGGGCCATGTATCGTGAGATTTTGAGTGAAAACCTCCTTCCATCAGCAAGGGCATTGAAGATGAAACGTGGCTGGGTCTTTCAGCATGACAATGATCCCAAACACACCGCCCGGGCAACGAAGGAGTGGCTTCATAAGAAGCATTTCAAGGTCCTGGAGTGGCCTAGCCAGTCTCCAGATCTCAACCCCATAGAAAATCTTTGGAGGGAGTTGAAAGTCCGTGTTGCCCAGCGACAGCCCCAAAACATCACTGCTCTAGAGGAGATCTGCATGGAGGAATGGGCCAAAATACCAGCAACAGTGTGTGAAAACCTTGTGAAGACTTACAGAAAACGTTTGACCTGCGTCATTGCCAACAAAGGGTATATAACAAAGTATTGAGAAACTTTTGTTATTGACCAAATACTTATTTTCCACCATAATTTGCAAATAAATTCATAAAAAATCCTATAATGTGATTTTCTGGATTTTTTTTCCTCATTTTGTCTGTCATAGTTGACGTGTACCTATGATGAAAATTACAGGCCTCTCTCATCTTTTTAAGTGGGAGAACTTGCACAATTGGTGGCTGACTAAATACTTTTTTCCCCCACTGTATATATATACATACATACATACATACAGTGGGGGAAAAAAGTATTTAGTCAGCCACCAATTGTGCAAGTTCTCCCACTTAAAAAGATGAGAGAGGCCTGTAAAAAATTTTTTTACGGATTCCTTTGACCTCATGGCTTGGTTTTTGCTCTGACATGCACTGTCAACTGTGGGACCTTATATAGACAGGTGTGTGCCTTTCCAAATCATGTCCAGTCAAATTAATTTACCACAGGTGGACTCCAATAAAGTTGTAGAAAGATCTCAAGGAAACAGGATGCACCTGAGCTGAACTTCGAGTCTCATAGCAAAGCGTCTGAATACTTATGTACAGTGGGGAAAAAAAGTATTTAGTCAGCCACCAATTGTGCAAGTTCTCCCACTTAAAAAGATGAGAGAGGCCTGTAATTTTCATCATAGGTACACGTCAACTATGACAGACAAATTGAGAAAACAAATCCGGAAAATCACATTGTAGGATTTTTTATGAATTTATTTGCAAATTATGGTGGAAAAAAAGTATTTGGTCACCTACAAACAAGCAAGATTTCTGGCTCTCACAGACCTGTAACTTCTTCTTTAAGAGGCTCCTCTGTCCTCCACTCGTTACCTGTATTAATGGCACCTGTTTGAACTTGTTATCAGTATAAAAGACACCTGTCCACAACCTTAAACAGTCACACTCCAAACTCCACTATGGCCAAGACCAAAGAGCTGTCAAAGGACACCAGAAACAAAATTGTAGACCTGCACCAGGCTGGGAAGACTGAATCTGCAATAGATAAGCAGCTTGGTTTGAAGAAATCAACTGTGGGAGCAATTATTAGGAAATGGAAGACATACAAGACCACTGATAATCTCCCTCGATCTGGGGCTCCACGCAAGATCTCACCCCGTGGGGTCAAAATGATAACAAGAACGGTGAGCAAAAATCCCAGAACCACACGGGGGGACCTAGTGAATGACCTGCAGAGAGCTGGGACCAAAGTAACAAAGCCTACCATCAGTAACACTACGCCGCCAGGGACTCAAATCCTGCAGTGCCAGATGTGTCCCCCTGCTTAAGCCAGTACATGTCCAGGCCCGTCTGAAGTTTGCTAGAGTGCATTTGGATGATCCAGAAGAGGATTGGGAGAATGTCATATGGTCAGATGAAACCAAAATATAACTTTTTGGTAAAAACTCAACTCGTCGTGTTTGGAGGACAAAGAATGATGAGTTGCATCCAAAGAACACCATACCTACTGTGAAGCATGGGGGTGGAAACATCACGCTTTGGGGCTGTTTTTCTGCAAAGGGACCAGGACGACTGATCCGTGTAAAGGAAAGAATGAATGGGGCCATGTATCGTGAGATTTTGAGTGAAAACCTCCTTCCATCAGCAAGGGCATTGAAGATGAAATGTGGCTGGGTCTTTCAGCATGACAATGATCCCAAACACACCGCCCGGGCAACGAAGGAGTGGCTTCGTAAGAGGCATTTCAAGGTCCTGGAGTGGCCTAGCCAGTCTCCAGATCTCAACCGCATAGAAAATCTTTGGAGGGAGTTGAAAGTCCGTGTTGCCCAGCGACAGCCCCAAAACATCACTGCTCTAGAGGAGATCTGCATGGAGGAATGGACCAAAATACCAGCAACAGTGTGTGAAAACCTTGTGAAGACTTACAGAAAACGTTTGACCTGTGTCATTGCCAACAAAGGGTATATAACAAAGTATTGAGAAACTTTTGTTATTGACCAAATACTTATTTTCCACCATAATTTGCAAATAAATTCATTAAAAATCCTACAATGTGATTTTCTGGAGAAAAAAAATTCTCATTTTGTCTGTCATAGTTGACGTGTACCTATGATGAAAATTACAGGCCTCTCTCATCTTTTTAAGTGGGAGAACTTGCACAATTGGTGGCTGACTAAATACTTTTTTCCCCACTGTACATACATACATACATACATACATACATACATATATATATACATACATACACATACATATACATATCCTTTTTTTAAATATATTTCCCTTTATTACTTTCCAACCCCACCACCCCTTCCCTAATTGGAGTAAACTATTGAACAACAATGGTTAGGCCTCTACTTCCAGCTTATCCATACTATATACATTTTATGGACAGTCAATTTTACAATAATTATATTTTGATTGTTTTTACACCTGAACTTCCTCTACCCTCAACCTCTCTGATCATTTTCATGATGTCCATCCGGTTTGCTTCTATATGCCATATCTTTCTAACTGTGCTCTTTCACAAAAGCTCTCAACACAGTATGCTTTACATTATTACTTATCTTGTTGTTATTAGTTGTTGTTAGTTGTTATTAGTCCCATCCTTCAACTTCATGCAACACCACCCATCTATCGCTTAACACCATCCATATTGGATTTCTATTTACAATATATTTTTCAACTGTACTATTTCCATTGACTTCCCTATTGAAGCCACCACTATGCCATTTCTCTTCTCTTCTATTGGCTTTCATGTCAACTTTATTTTGTTGTCCAGAAGCCAAAGGCACAATCCAAGTCATATTACCAATCCATCCTATTTGTTGCATCTTTAGATTCGCCCTCTTTCTAAGTTTCTAAAATAGATGTTCATCTCTGTGACATATGGAACCACTATTGGTGTGCTGTTTAGAACTGTGTTTCGCCAGGTGCGCTGTTTAGAATGGTGTTTCCCCAGGTGCGCTGCTTAGAACGGTGTTTCCCCAGGTGTGCTGTTTAGAACGGTGTTTTCCTAGGTGCGCTGTTTAGAACGGTGTTTCCCCAGGTGTGCTGTTTAGAACGGTGTTTCCTAGGTGCGTTGTTTAGAACGGTGTTTCCCCAGGTGCGCTGTTTAGAACGGTGTTTCCCCAGGTGCGCTGTTTAGAATGGTGTTTCCCCAGGTGCGCTGTTTAGAACAGTGTTTCCCCAAGTGCGCTGTTTAGAATGGTGTTTTCCTGCAAATTGCGTTTTGGCAAATGTTTGAAAATGATGTTTTATTGGCTGCTTCATTACATGAGTTGCATGTTCTGTTAAGATGCATTACCATAATCGGAAAAAAAATGCTGTCACTCTGAGCACCGTGGGTGGATGTCCTAATGGGTTATGCACCCAATGCATATGGGTCCGGTAAATTTCTCAAATGGCCGGTAAATAAAAATCTTCCCTAACTGAAAATCTAGTGTGTGTGTTTGTGTGTGTGTGTGATGGAGTGAGTGAGTGAGTGATTGAGAGAGAGAGAGAGAGAGAGAGAGAGAGAGAGAGAGGGCAAGTGTGAAACAATAAGTGTGTGCATTTACTGGCTGCATCACCAACCCCGCTAGAGGCCTACAGGGCATGAGACATCTCACCAGAGTTGAGTCCAGCTCCTCATGGCACAGTGTCCCGAAACCTATAGGCAGGCACAGTGTCCTGAAACCAATGGGCAGGACTATGTGACTTAATAAATGTGGGCCTATAGGCTATTGATGGGCCTTTCTGTCTCGAACTGACTTACAGTGCATTCGGAAAGTATTCAGACCCCTTCACTTTTTCCACATGGATTAAAGTGTTTTTTCCCCTCATCAATACCCCACAATGACGAAGTAAAAAGGTTTTTATAAATTCTTACAAATTAAAAAATATATACACTACCGTTCAAAAGTTTGGGGTCACTTAGAAATGTCCTTGTTTTCTAAAGAAAAGCAAATTTTTTGTCCATTAAATTAACATCAAATTGATCTGAAATACAGTGTAGACATTGTTAATGTTGTAAATGGCTATTGTAGCTGGAAACTGCTGATTTTTAATGGAATATCTACATTGGCGTACAGAGGCCCATTATCAGCAACCATCAGTCCTGTGTTCCAATGGCACGTTGTGTTTGCTAATCCAAGTTTATCATTTTAAAAGGCTAATTGATCATTAGAAAACCCTTTTGCAATTTTGTTAGCACAGCTGAAAACTGTTGTGCTGATTAAAGAAGCAATAAAACTGTCCTTCTTGAGACTAGTTGAGTATCTGGCGCATCAGCAATTGTGGGTTCGATTACAGACTCAAAATGGCCAGAAACAAAGAACTTTCTTCTGAAACTCGTCAGTCTATTCTTGTGCTGAGAAATGGCTATTCCATGCGAGAAATTGCCAAGAAACTGAAGATCTCGTACAACGCTGTGTACTACTCCCTTCACAGAACAGCGCAAACTGGCTCTAACCAGAATAGAAAGAAGAGTGGGAGGCCCCGGTGCACAACTGAGCAAGAGGACAAATACATTAGAGTGTATAGTTTGAGAAACAGATGCCTCACAGGTCCTCAACTGGTAGCTTCATTAAACAGTACCCGCAAAAAACCAGTCTCAACATCAACAGTGAAGAGGTGACTCCGGGATGCTGACCTTCCAGGCAGAGTTGCAAATAAAAAGCCATATCTCAGACTGGCCACTAAAAAGAAAATATTAAGATGGGCAAAAGAACACAGACACTGGACAGAGGAAGATTGGAAAAAAGTGTTATGGACAGAAGAATCGAAGTTTGAGATGTTCGGATCACAAAGAAGAGCATTTGTGAGACGCAGACCAAATGAAAAGATGCTGGAGGAGTGCTTGATGTCATCTGTCAAGCATGGTTGAGGCAATGTGATGGTCTGGGGGTGCTTTGGTGGTGGTAAAGTGGGAGATTTGTACAGGGTAAAAGGGATCTTGAAGAAGGAAGGCTATCACTCCATTTTGCAACGCCATGCCATACCCTGTGGATGGCGCTTGATTGGAGCCAATTTCCTCCTACAACAGGACAATGACCCAAAGCACAGCTCCAAACTATGCAAGGACTATTTAGGGAAGAAGCAGTCAGCTGGTATTCTGTCTATAATGGAGTGGCCAGCAAGCCAATCCAACTTGTGGGAGGTGCTTCAGGAAGCATGGGGTGAAATCTCTTCAGATTACCACAACAAATTGACAACTAGAATGCCAAAGGTCTGCAAGGCTATAATTGCTGCAAATCTGCATGGAGGAATGGGCCAAAATACCAGCAACAGTGTGTGAAAACTTACAGAAAACGTTTGACCTGTGTCATTGCCAACAAAGGGTATATAACATAGTATTGAGAAACTTTTGTTATTGACCAAATACTTATTTTCCACCATAATTTGCAAATAAATTCATAACAAATCCTACAATGTGATTTTCTGGAGAAAAAAATTATAATTTTGTCTGTCATAGTTGACGTGTACCTATGATGAAAATTACAGGCCTCTCTCATCTTTTTAAGTGGGAGAACTTGCACAATTGGTGGCTGACTAAATACTTTTTTTCCCCACTGTAAATAAGGTATTTCTGATTTTTATGTTTTCGCTTTGTCATTATGGGGTATTGTGTGTAGATTTTTTCGTAACCTTTTCTTAACAATTAAGAAGTGGGGAATCCAAATAAATGGTCAAAAGCCACCCATGGACCCCCCAATACCGACACCAAGCCCACCCCAATGGCCAGTAGGGATTAACATGGGTAACCGGGATCCCGGGACTGTCTCGGGAACACTCTTCACATTTCCCCCTAAAAACTTCATACAAAGTCACTATAAATTCAAAGCACACGCATAACTGACACTGCCGGACTGCACACGCGACACGAATGCAGTTAATAAACCCTACAGGAAAACCATACAGTATAGCCTATAAAATAACGTGTGCCTCTTTGAACTGTCATTATGACTCTTCAGAGAGTCTCAAATTTGATAGGCCTATGCACAATTTAATACCTAGGCATCTCTGTCACGATCGTCTGAAGAAGCGGACCAATACGCAGCGCGTGGAGTGAACATAATGACTTTATTAAATAAAGCAACCACGAAAAACAACAAATGACGATAGTGAAGTCCTCTGTAACACTAACAGAAACATGGAACAAAACCCCACAACCCCAAGGTGAAAACACACAGTATAAATATGGCTCCCAATCAGAGATAACGAGCCGACAGCTGACACTCGTTACCTCCGATTGGGAGTCATATGACTAATCGAGAACAAATACCCAAACATAGAAATGAACAACTAGATCACCCAACATAGAAATACACCCAAACAATGAAAGTGAACAACCCTGGCTCAAATAATCAAAGTCCATGGAGCCAGAGTATCACAGTACCCCCCCCTAAAGGTGCGAACTCCGGGCGCACCAGCCTACAGTCTAGGGGAGGGTCTGGGTGGGCGTCTGTCCACGGTGGCGGCTCTGGCCCCGGTCGTGATCCCCACCCCACCACAGTCACAACCTGCTTCAGTAGCCTCCTCCCAATGACCACCCTCCAACTAACCCCACCTGGACTAAGGGGCAACACCGGACTAAGGGGCAGCACCGGACTAAGGGGCAGCACCGGGATAAGGGGCAGCACCGGGATAAGGGGCAGCACCGGGCTAAGGGGCAGCACCGGACTAAGGGGCAGCACCGGGCTAAGGGACAGTACCTGACTAAGGGGCAGCTCCGGACTGAATGGCGGATCCTGGCTGGACGGCTCTGGCGGATCCTGGCTGGACGGCTCTGGCGGATCCTGGCTGGACGGCTCTGGCGGATCCTGGCTGGACGGCTCATGGCTGGCTGACGGATCTGGCTGCTCATGGCTGGCTGACGGATCTGGCTGCTCATGGCTGGCTGACGGATCTGGCTGTTCATGGCTGGCTGACGGACCTGGCTGCTCATGGCTGGCGGAAGGCTCAGGCTGATCCTGTCTGGCGGACGGCTCTGGCTGATCCTGTCTGGCGGAAGGCTCTGGCTGATCCTGTCTGGCGGAAGGCTCTGGCTGATCCTGTCTGGCGGAAGGCTCTGGCTGATCCTGTCTGGCGGAAGGCTCTGGCTGATCCTGTCTGGCGGAAGGCTCTGGCTGATCCTGTCTGGCGGAGAGCTCTAGCGGCTCCGGTCTGGCAGATGGCTCTGAAGGCTCATGGCAGACGGGCGGCTTTGCAGGCTCAGTACAGACGGGCAGTTCAGACGGCGTTGGGCAGATGGACAGTTCAGACGGCGTTGGGCAGACGGACAGTTCAGGCGCCGTTGGGCAGACGGGCAGTTCAGACGGCGTTGGGCAGACGGACAGTTCAGGCGCCGTTGGGCAGACGGGCAGTTCAGACGGCGTTGGGCAGACGGACAGTTCAGGCCCCGTTGGGCAGACGGCAGACTCTGGCCGTCTGAGGCGCACCGTAGGCCTGGTGCGTGGTGCCGGAACTGGAGGTACCGGGCTGAGGACACGCATCTCAGGGCTAGTGCGGGGAGAAGCAACAGGGCATGCTTGGCCCTGGGGACGCACCATAGGCCTGATGCGTGGTGCCGGAACTGGAGGTACCGGGCTGAGGACACGCATCTCAGGGCTAGTGCGGGGAGAAGCAACAGGGCATGCTTGGCCCTGGGGACGCACATAAGGCCTAGTGCGGAGAGCAGGAACAGGCCGGGCTGGGCTGGCGACGCGCACCGTATCTCTGGTGCGAGAGGCCGGAACAGGCCGGGCCGGGCTGGCGAAGCGCACCGTATCCCTGGTGCGTGGAGTAGGAACAGGCCGGGCTGGGCTGGCGACGCGCACCGTATCCCTGGTGCGAGTGGCCGGAACAGGCCGGGCCGGGCTGGCGAAGCGCACCGTATCCCTGGTGCGAGTGGCCGGAACAGGCCGGGCTGGGCTGGCGACGCGCACCGTAGGCTTCGTATGAGGCTCAGGAACAGGCCGGGCTGGGCTGGCGACGCGCACCGTACACTTAGTGCGAGGGGCCGGAACAGGCCGTACCGTACTGGGGACACACACTACTGGCTGTACCTCGGGATTAGGAACGGGCCGGACCGGACTGGTTACACACCCCAGTACCTCTCGCCGTGCCTCTACACCTTCCTTCCCTGCTTTTCCCAGTAGCCCCCTTAACCTGGTAGCCTCCTGAATCCGTCCCTTCTCTGCCTCCGTCAGCCCCCTTAACCTGGTAGCCTTCTGAATCTGCCTTGTGGCAGCCTCCTGCTGCTCAGTCGCCCAAGCCATGTGCCCCCCCCAAAAAACTTTTTGGGGTTGCCTCTCGTCCTTCCAACGATGATGGCCCTGCTGACGCCGTTGCTCCTCTCTCGCCAGGGCCTTGATCTTCCCCCAAGGTCCCTTGCCCCCGAGCATGTCCTCCCAGGACCACGATTTGCCCACCTGGGCCATCGCCAGCCTCTCGATCTCCTTCCCAGGCGCTTCCTCCCATGTCCAGCTGTCTTGCTCCTGGACACGCTGCTTGGTCCTTCTATGGTGGGTTTTTCTGTCACGATCGTCTGAAGAAGCGGACCAATACGCAGCGCGTGGAGTGAACATAATGACTTTATTAAATAAAGCAACCACGAAAAACAACAAATGACGATAGTGAAGTCCTCTGTAACACTAACAGAAACATGGAACAAAACCCCACAACCCCAAGGTGAAAACACACAGTATAAATATGGCTCCCAATCAGAGATAACGAGCCGACAGCTGACACTCGTTACCTCCGATTGGGAGTCATATGACTAATCGAGAACAAATACCCAAACATAGAAATGAACAACTAGATCACCCAACATAGAAATACACCCAAACAATGAAAGTGAACAACCCTGGCTCAAATAATCAAAGTCCATGGAGCCAGAGTATCACAATCTCTGTCACATAAATTAAGTCTGTTAACAATTCAGAGAGGCATGAGGGAAAATTATATATTCTCTTGTCCTAGAGCCTAGGCAATTTCCCATCCAGTCCTAATCCCACTGAAAGTTTGTAAATCCAAAATCTTGACTACTGTCTCGCATTAAAATTCCTAACTTTATTCTGTAATCAATAGGTTGCATTATCAATGCACGTATCTCGCCTATGCATGTCAAAATACTGCTATAACATTTCCCCCACTTCTCTGCGCTGTCTCGTTCTTGTGTGATCAACAAACGGTATGAGAGTAGATATGGGTATGTTTAAAACAGAGTTGACCCCCGTTAAGATACCTTGATATTTAAACTATTTCCACTCTTCATCTCCCCATTATTCATGAGCTGATCTGCTATCTGTATACTCATCAACTGGATTTTGCCAAATATAGGAGATATTCTGTCATTCTTTAAGGAAATTATCTAGCAAGCTTAGCAACTTTGGTCATTTGACTTTTGTTTGACTGGCGTTACAAATTGTGTATGATTCGACAACGCTAAACTCGGTGTGCATTCTTTGCGCTCTGTGTCGAGATAGCCTACTGCTGAAATGCACTGAATTAATTGAGGAACATAATAGCGCTCTGAATTTATGAACGGCCTATTTCGCAATTCACAACAATGTTATTGGCGATCAAACATAGTTACTCTATCATTACTAAATATCGGTTTCATTTGCTCTGAAATCTTTACAACGTGGCGCAGACAAGCCAATAAGGTGGTGCAGCACCCCCCTTATTTGGGGAGAACCCTGGCTTAGTGACCATACCTTGGTTTTAAATGCTTTAAATTAGCTCTTCCGATTTTTTCTGTATTTCCCGCAATTCTAGGGATAAATATGAATTATTCCCGGTATTGAAACTTTGTAGATTTTGGGGAAAATATTAATCCCTAATGGCCAGTATACTGTACAGTATCAGTTCTCTATGTTTGACAAGTAGTATGAAGCTGCGGCTTGGAGTGTTGTTTATTCATACTTTGACACAACCCCTTTTAATCTGCTGCTGTTTTCTCGAAGGAGAAAAGCATGCACACATTTAAAAAATATTAGGTACTTATCCTTTTATCTATAAAATGTCTTGCACATCTAGCTAAATGTGTTACTTTACACATTTATTTTGGGATTCCACTCCTGTAAACATCATTTGCCTGATGACGCATGAGTGGAGCAGGAGATTCTCATTTAATACAAGCGCATTTGTTTCCACGTTTTCTCTCTTAATTTACGCTTCTCGATTACCTTTGTGCTGTTTCCAGCATTTTGGGGGCCCTAAGAGAGATTTGGTTGGGGTCCCCCCACCTCACTGGCAAAGCATTGTAGTGCCCCCCCTCTTGGTGGCGGAGAGAAACATTTGCAGCTTTAAAGTTAATGTCCTGCAATTCTCCAAATGTTCCATGGGACAGAGAGAAACAATTGCAGTTTTATAGCAAATTTCATGCAATTCTAATAATCTTGCCATTGGATGGAGAGAAAATTTATGACATGTTCATATGATATCTGAGTGAGAGTGACTAACAAAATCAATAGGAGGTAAAGAGGAAAACTACTGATGCAGTACCACATTTCTAAATTGCAAAAAAAAAATTGGGGGGGGGGCAAGCAAAACCAATTGAGATTCCCCCCTTCTCCCACCACGTTTAAATGTAGCTTGCTACAAGCTTCACGTGAATAGATCCATGTGCTTGCATGCACTTTTGTGGGGTCAGATTTATTTTAGCAGTGGACACCTTTTGGTAACATGATAGGGAGGAGGTGAGGGCCCTGGCGGAGTGGTGCCAGGAAAATAACCTCTCCCTCAACGTCAACAAAATGAAGGAGCTGAACGTGGACTTCAGGAGACAGCAGACCATCCACATCGACGGGGCCACAGTGAAGAAGGTGAAAAGCTTCAAGTTCCTCGGCGTACCCATCACTGACAATCTGAAATGCTCCACCCACACAGATAGTGTGTTGAAGAAGGCGCAACAGCGCCTCTTCAACCTCAGGAGGCTGAAGAAATGTGTCTTGGCCCCTAAGACCCTCACAAACTTTTACAGATGCACCGGGGAGAGCATCATTTTGGGCTGTATCACCGCCTGGTACAGGGAGAGCATCCTGTCGGACTGCATCACCGCCTGGTATGGCAACTGCACCGCCCACAACCACAGGGCTCTCCAGGGCTCTCCAGAGGGTGGTGCAGTCTGCCCATCGCATCACCGGGACACGCCCTCCAGGACACCTACAGCACCAGTGTCACAGGAAGGCCAAAAAGATCATCAAGGACATCAACGACCCGTGCCACGGCCTGTTCACGCCGCTTTACTCCAGACTCTGACATTGCTCGTCCTAATACTTATGTTTCTTAATTCCATTCTTTTAGTTTTAGATTTGTGTTTATTGTTGTGAATTGTTAGATATTACTGTACTGTTGGAGCTAGGAACACAAGCATTTCACTACACCCGCAATAAAATCTGCTACATACAGTGAGGGAAAAAAATATTTGATCCCCTGCTGATTTTGTACGTTTGCCCACTGACAAAGACATGATCAGTCTATAATTTTAATGGTAGGTTTATTTGAACAATGAGAGACAGAATAACAACAAAAAAATCCAGAAATACGCATGTCAAAAATGTTATCAATTGATTTGCATTTTAATGAGGGAAATAAGTATTTGACCCCTCTGCAAAACATGACTTAGTACTTGGTGGCAAAACCCTTGTTGGCAATCACAGAGGTCAGACGTTTCTTGTAGTTGGCCACCAGGTTTGCACACATCTCAGGAGGGATTTTGTTCCGCTCCTCTTTGCAGATCTTCTCCAAGTCATTAAGGTTTCGAGGCTGACTTTTGGCAACTCAAACCTTCAGCTCCCTCCACAGATTTTCTATGGGATTAAGGTCTGGATACTGACTAGGCCACTCCAGGACCTTAAAGTGCTTCTTCTTGAGCCACTCCTTTGTTGCCTTGGCCGTGTGTTTTGGGTCATTGTCATGCTGGAATACCCATCCACGACCCATTTTCAATGCCCTGGCTGAGGGAAGGAGGTCCTCACCCAAGATTTGACGGTACATGGCCCCGTCCATCATCCCTTTGATGCGGTGAAGTTGTCCTGTCCCCTTAGCAGAAAAACACCTCCAGAGCATAATGTTTCCACCTCCATGTTTGACGGTGGGGATGGTGTTCTTGGCGTCATAGGCAGCATTCCTCCTCCTCCAAACACAGCGAGTTGAGTTGATGCCAAAGAGCTCGATTTTAGTCTCATCTGACCACAACACTTTCACCCAGTTCTCCTCTGAATCATTCAGATGTTCACTGGCAAACTTCAGACGGCCCAGCTGCCTTGAGATCATTGACAAGATCCTCCCGTGTAGTTCTGGGCTGATTCCTCACCGTTCTCATGATCATTGCAACTCCACGAGGTGAGATCTTGCATGGAGCCCCAGGCCGAGGGAGATTGACTTTTGTGTTTCTTCCATTTGCGAATAATCGCACCAACTGTTGTCACCTTCTCACCAAGCTGCTTGGCGATGGTCTTGTAGCCCATTCCAGCTTTGTGTAGGTCTACAATCTTGTCCCTGACATCCTTGGAGAGCTCTTTGGTCTTGGCCATGGTGGAGAGTTTGGAATCTGATTGATTGATTGCTTCTGTGGACAGGTGTCTTTTATACAGGTAACAAACTGAGATTAGGAGCACTCTCTTTAAGAGTGTGCTCCTAATCTCAGCTCGTTACCTGTATAAAAGACACCTGGGAGCCAGAAATCTTTCTGATTGAGAGGAGGTCAAATACTTATTTCCCTCATTAAAATGCAAATCAATTTATAACATTTTTTACATGCATCTTTCTGGATTTTTTTGTTGTTATTCTGTCTCTCACTGTTCAAATAAACCTACCATTAAAATTATAGACTGATCATTTCTTTGTCAGTGGGCAAACGTACAAAATCAGCAGGGGATCAAATACTTTTTTCCCTCACTGTATATCCACAGTAAAACGAGTTCTATATCGTCATAACCTGAAAGGCCGCTCAGCAAGGAAGAAGCCACTGCTCCAAAACTGCCATAAAAAAGCCAGACTACGGTTTGCAACTGCACATGGGGACAAAGATCGTACTTTTTGGAGAAATGTCCTCTGGTCTGATGAAATAAAAATAGAACTGTTTGGCCATAATGACTATCGTTATGTTTGGAGGAAAAAGGGGAAGGCTTGCAAGCTGAAGAGCACCATCCCAACCATGAAGCACAGGGGTGAAAGCATCATGCTATGGGGGTGCTTTGCTGCAGGAGGGACTAGTGCACTAAACAAAATAGATGGCATCATGTGGAAGGAAAATGATGTGGATATATTGAAGCAACATCGCAAGACATCAGTCAGGAAGTTAAAGCTTGGTCGCAAATGGGTCTTCCAAATAGACAATGACCCCAAGCATACTTCCAAAGTTGTGGCAAAATTGCTTAAGGACAACAAAGTCAATGTATTGGAGTGGCCATCACAAAGCCCTGACCTCAATCCTAGTTGTGGGCAGAGCTGAAAAAGCGTGTGCGAGCAAGGAGGCCTACAAACCTGACTCAGTTACACCAGCTCTGTCAGGAGGAATGGGCCAAAATTCACCCAGCTTATTGTGGGAAGCTTGTGGAAGGCTACCCGAAATGTTTGACCCAAGTTAAACAATTTAAAGGCAATGCTACCAAATACTAATTGAGTGTATGTAAACTTCTGACCCACCGGGAATGTGATGAAATAAATAAAAGCTTAAATAAATCATTCTCTCTACTATTATTCTGACATTTCACATTCTTAAAATAAAGTGGTGATCCTAACTGACCTAAAACAGGGAATTTTTACTAGGATTATATGTCAGGAATTGTGAAAAACTGATTTTAAATGTATTCGGGAGACCCACGGGGCGGCACACAATTGGCCCAGCGTCGTCCAGGGTAGGGGAGGGAATGGCCAGCAGGGATGTAGCTCAGTTGGTAGAGCATGGCGTTTGCAAAGCCAGAGTTGTGGGTTCGTTTCCCACGGGGGGCCAGTATGAAAAAATTAAAAAAATTATGTATGCACTCACTAACTGTAAGTCGCTCTGGATAAGAGCGTCTGCTAAATGACTAAAATGTAATGTAAAATGTGTATGTAAACTTCCGACTTCAACTGTATATGGACAAGCAATGACAGAGCGGCATAGACTAAGATACAGTAGAATATTATAGAATACAGTATATACATATGAGATGTGTAATGCAAGATATGTAAACATTATTAAATTGACTAGTGTTCCATTTCTTAAAGTGGCCAGTATGGATAATGGGGCGGACTGTCATTTGGTTGTACAGGAGGGCGTGGTCTGTCATTCTCGACCCGGAGTGAAGGAGAGAGAGGAAAACGTGGGAGAGAAATTCAATTTTTGTGTGATTCCTGCCATATTTGATGTTGTCCGCTAGGTAGAGACAAGGAGGCCCGTGTTGTTGGTCGCTCCGACTGGTAGTCAGTAATTCAGCCTCAGTACCAGTCAAGAGTGCACTCCGATCAGCAGCATAGCACAGAACAGAGCAGGGACGGAGAAGAGAGAGAAGAGGCTACCTTCTACATGCCGCTGTCGCCCATTTCCTAGTGGGCATTCTCCAATTGGACCGCGAAGAGAGAGGGACTTTTCACAACGTATTCGAAGCAGGAATTGTAATAATGTTTCTTACCGCGGGCGCTCTGTTGATGCTACTGGCAGCTGTGCAGGTAAGAAGCCGCTGCGTTGGTTGACGGAGTGGTGTGTGTGGTGGTGGGACGTGGTCTGACGGGTTGGCTCTCTTTGACTCCGTCTGCGGGGACAGACTGCATTTATTTCTCTCTACTTTGCCTCCATATTAGGTCGTTGGCTTGTATTGATTTTAGACTATGCATTAAAATCTCGCTCAAATGTTGCCTATTTGAGCATTGCGTTATGCTAAAATACATATGTTCTTGTAATAAGAATATCGGTCTAACACGCGAGCTTGCGGTAATAGGGTAGCCTATTGGTTCTAGTAGTCTACACTTGAAGTTTGAACTGCTCTTCGATGATGGTAGTTATTTACCGAATTTCCTAATCGAGCTAGTTCGACGCCTAGTTCATTTACATTTGGTTGAGTTGTCAACTAACGTGAATTCAACGTGAAATCAACAAAAAATGTCACCATGTCATTGGATTTAGGTTAAAAGTTGAGTGAAAAAAAGATGCAATTCCTTTACGTTGAGGACTTTTTTCAAATCCAATCAGTTTGCCACGTTGATTCAACATCTCATTTAATTTTTGTTGTTGAAATGACATAAAGAACGTTGATTCAACCAGTTTTTGCCCACAGGGACAGATTTGTCTACTATGTATTCTCCCATAATTCAGAATCTATAGGCTACGCGGTGTTGTGGGACGGGTGTAAAAAGAAACAGACTTCTAGCCTATATGGAATGCTGTTACGGTTATAATTGTGTAGACGAGTCACCAGGCTGAAGTTGCACCCATGCACTGAATCGGATGTGTAGGCTACGGCTCAACAACAAGAGTAACAATTTACGGACATTAAAGTAGCCGCCGGACAATCGCCAGTTGCCGCAACACAAATCAGAATGGTATTTAGAGATGCTAATGCAGCAACACACATGCACCGTACACGCACGCACACAAATACGCGCAAACACACACTTACAGGGATAGCCTATTGTTTTTTAGTCCGTTGGCTACACCATAACCTAATTTGATAACCAATATTAAATTAACAGAGATGACCCGAGTCTCAGGTTAGGGTCAGTCCCATGCCAACAGCAAAGCCGTGGTCTAGTTGGGCTGAGGCGGTCAGGCAGTCTGTCAATCACCCGAGCAGGGTGGATGTTGTTGAATGTTGAATTAGTGTTCACATCGCTAACACGTTATGAAATGAGGACGCTGGACAGATTTATCATGCCTATCGAGTTGTTAAATGAGGAGGACACTGACTGAACAGATTTATCATGCCTATCGAGTAGGCTACAGTTTATTATATTTCAGCTCGCGGTTATGTTAGTGCCAGTAAACACTGGGATGTAACAATATTTATTCACCCGGTTTGTGTCGAAAGCTACCCCCATCCCCTCAAAGCATGTTCAATAGGCTACCCAACCCGTTTGGTTTTGCATATTCATTGTGTTAATGTATTCATTTAGCACAGTATAGGTATTTGAAACATGTCTACAGACGTTTTATGTAGTAAAGTAAGATAAGCAACAGAGAAGCAAATAAATAGAGTGATTGCAGAGAGTTTGCAGATTAGAATTGATTAGAATTGAATGAGATGAATGAGTAAATTCACATCAAATGAAATTCCAAATGAAATTGTATTTGTCACATGCCCCGAATACAACAGGTGTTAGACCTTACTGTGAAATGCTTACTTACAAGCCCTTAACCAACAATGCAGTTCAAGAAATAGAGTTAAGAAAATATTTACTAAATAAAATAAAGTAAAAAATAAAATAAAAAGTAACACAATAAAAAACAATAGCGAGGCTATATACAGGGTGTACTGGTATCGAGTCAATGCGCAGGGGTACAGGTTAGTCGGGGTAATGGAAGGGTTACCGGTTTTTGACACAATCACACACACCGATCTATAATGTTGCTGGTTTGGTCTCAGCTCCGTCTCAACATGTAGTGTTCTGCTCTCACACTGATGTTTGAATACTTCTGAGATACCCTATTCCTTCATATCTCCATTGAACTAATGACTGATCTGAAAACCATCTTATAGGTGAAAGCAAGCAAGGGGTTCACCTATATATAGCCATGTCAGATCTGTGATCACCACGAGGGTGAAGGTGGAGGGTGTGTTTACCTTCTTAAGTGCTGTAGTAGCAGGGTCTGGATCCCAAATGGCACCCTGGTCAAAAGTAGAGCACTATACGGAATAGGGTGCCATTTGGGATGCCGACAGGCTAATCATGCCACCCGCTAACCCTTACCCTCATTACTCTAATCACCTGCCTGAGTGACAGATGCCATTGTGCCGCTCTGTGAGGGGGGCAGGGAGTGGGGCATAGAGAAGTGGCCTTCTGTCTCTGCGACTGAGCAGAGCCCCTCCTAATGTGCCATCATTGTTGATCTTATTTGATGCAGTTATAGTCCTATATATTGTTATGTTACATTTAGAATATGTCTCTTTTATGCAGCCTATATTATATTGCATTTGAAGCTGGTTAATATGTCTCTTCTCTTGCCTATCATAATATTTATTAGTGGTTATTACATTGTTATCTCTATTAATATAAGCTCCTCAGCAGACAATTTTTACAAAGCAGTTTATAGTGCATACATTTTAAAGTACATGTAACCCCTCTAGGATTATATTGATTATTGTAGTTCACAGCCTTCTGTTCTAATTCTCTGTTTTCCAGGTTGCTGTGCATGGCGGAGGGGCTGTGGGGTCGTTGCCACGGAGGCAGGGGTCGTTGCCGTGCACACAAGGCTTCTCCCAGGAGGAGTACAGTATTGCCGTGGACAAGGAGCTGAGAGAGGGACAAGCACTCCTCACTGGTATGTCTCACACACAAACACCTGTCTGTGTGAACACATAAACACACACAGATGCACACACGTCAAACGCACACACACACTCACAGTCAGTGGGTAGAGTATGCACAATGCAACAGTATGGAGGAGTTTTTCATTATGAGCACTGAGGTAGGGGGAGGGTTAGGTGAGTATCAGGGAGATGACGTGAGGGTCGGGGCCAGTGTGGGGGAGGGGGCTGAAACCGTCTGCCTCGTCACACACATAGTTGGTGTTTCCCCACACACACTCATTGACACACACAAACACACAAAGTGGGTGTTTCCCCACACACACTCTCCACATGCTGATGAAACAGTGTGTGATCAATGAGATTGATCTGGCTAGCCTATATCCATCCTCTGATCAATTACCTATGTCTGTGTACAGACAGGGTGATCCACTCCGGGTGTGTGTGTGTGAGTGAGTCTTACTAAGCTGTGCGGCATACCGAGGCAGACCTAGCTGTGAGTCTGTGTGTTCAGGATGGTTAATTAACAGTTTATTGTGCTGGATGTCCTGTTCTAGTCTGTAGTCTGTTGACTATTTGTTTTATTTACTTTTCATTGGCTCCTGTGAAGCTGTCAAACTCTTGCAAGCTAGTGTTCTGACAGGGAGAGAGAGCGAGAGAGCGAGAGAGAGAGATCCCCCTTTCCTGTCTCTCCCATTAGAATTTCACACCAGGGCACGACATACCACGTCTGACTGGATTTAGATTTAGTACGATATCACCTGTGCTTAATGATCTTTTGATTGTCCTGCTGATTCACTTCCTCTGTTCTTTGTATCAGGACATTAGCCATTAGGTGTTGTACACATAGGGTTGAAAAGGGAGTGTACAGTCGTGGTGAAAGGTTTTGAGAATGACACAAGTATTGGTCTTCACAAACTTTGCTGCTTCAGTGTTTTTAGATATTTTTGTCAGATGTTACTATGGTATACTGAAGTATAATTACAAGCATTCCATACGTGTCAAAGGCTTTTATTGACAATCACATTAAGTTTATGCAAAGAGTCAATATTTGCAGTGTTGACCCTTATTTTTCAAGACCTCTGCAATCCGCCCTGGCATGCTGTCAATTAACTTCTGGGCCACATCCTGACTGATGGCAGCCCATTCTTGCGTAATCAATGCTTGGAGTTTGTCAGAATTTGTGGGTTTTTGTTTGTCCACCCGCCTCTTGAGGATTGACCACAAGTTCTCAATGGGATTAAGGTCTCGGGAGTTTCCTGGCCATGGACCCAAAATGTCGATGTTTTGTTCCCTGAGCCACTTAGTTATCACTTTTGCCTTATGGCAAGGTGCTCCATCATGCTGGAAAAGGCATTGTTCGTCACCAAACTGTTCTTGGATGGTTGGGAGAAGTTGCTCTCAGAGGATGTGTTGGTACCATTCTTTATTCATGGCTGTGTTCTTAGGCAAAATTGGGAGTGAGCCAACTCCCTTAGCTGAGAAGCAACCCCACACATGAATGGTCTCAGGATGCTTTACTGTTGGCATTACAATTTTACATTTTAGTCATTTAGCAGACACTCTTATCCAGAGCGACTTACAGTTAGTGAGTGCATACATTTTCATACTGACACAGGACTGATGGTAGTGCTCACCTTGTCTTCTCCGGACAAGCTTTTTTCTGGATGCCCCAAACAATCGGAAAGGGGATTCATCAGAGAAAATGACTTTACCCCAGTCCTCAGCAGTCCAATCCCTGTACCTTTTGCAGAATATCAGTCTGTCCCTGATGTTTTTTCTGGAGAGAAGTGGCTTCCTCACTGCCCTTCTTGACACCAGACCATCCTCCAAAAGTCTTCGCCTCACTGTGCGTGCAGATGCACTCACACCTGCCTGCTGCCATTCCTGAGCAAGCTTTTCACTGGTGGTGCCCCGATCCCGCAGCTGAATCAACTTTAAGAGACGGTCCTGGTGCTTGCTGGACTTTCTTGGGTGCCCTGAAGCCTTCTTCACAACAATTGAACATCTCTCCTTGAAGTTCTTGATGATCCGATAAATGGTTGATTTTAGGTACAATCTTACTAGCAGCAATATCCTTGCCTGTGAAGCCCTTTTTGTGCAAAGCAATGATGACGGCATGTGTTTCCTTGCAGGTAACCATGGCTAACAGAGGAAGAACAATGATTTCAAGCACCACCCTCCTTTTAAAGCTTCCAGTCTGTTATTCTAACTCAATCAGCATGACAGAGTGATCTCCAGCCTTGTCCTCGTCAACAGTCTCACCTGTGTTAACGAGAGAATCACTGACATGATGTCAGCTGGTCCTTTTGTGGGAGGGCTGAAATGCAGTGGAAATGTTTTTTGGGGATTAAGTTCATTTTCATGGCAAAGAGGGACTTTGCAATTAATTCATCTGATCACTCTTCATAACATTCTGGAGTATATGCAAATTGCCATCATAAAAACTGAGGCAGCAGACTTTGTGATAATTAATATATGTGTCATTCTCAAAACTTTTGACCACGACTGTATATTACTTAAAACTTACCAGTAAGCTACCAGAATTTGGGATCCTTCAAGGATTTTATGTAATCTATCACAAGACATCTAGTGGCCCTTTTGGGTACTTCAAATTATCGCAGGTGTCTGTAATTATCTCTGAATCTCAGCGTGGCCTTATCACATGTAAAATATATGAAATAATTAAATACAATTGTCAATATGTATTTGTTGACAATGTTATGGCCTCAAACTGGCAGTTGTGAAGAAAAGTCAATAGTTGGAGGAGTTGAGTTAAATCATGCCATTGATGATTAGATGCTTTTGTCATTAATTAGGCTATTTTCTCTTTAACCATGGTCTGTCTTCTAGAAACTCATTGAAAATATGGACACAGATATAAAAAGGAATACTATATATGAATACATTTTTAACAAGTTCTTCAAGAATAAATTACCAAAGTTACGATAGATTGCCATAGCTTTTCTGTTAATTGCCAACATTACTAAAGTTTTGTTAACTTTGGTAAATGACCGGTAGCTTTGCAACCGTATGTACACACACACACACACACACACACACACACACACACACACACACACACAGTGACAGAGACAGACAGACAGATAGAGGGTCACAGACAGACTGCCCTGGGGTACAGACAGCTGGAGGCTTAGTTAATTATTTAATTGGAGCAGGAGGAAGATAGTCAATTATTAATGAAGGGATGGAGAGGAGACATAATTTAAATCATAAGGAGGGGGGATGGAGGGAGGCATGGACGGATAAAAGGGTTTAGGGGTGTAGAGAGGGGCTAGGATGAGGGGTAGAGTGATGAAAGGGTTTAGGAGTGTAGAGAGGGGCTAGGGTCAGGGGTGGAGTAATGAAAGGGTTTAGGTGTGACACTCTGGCTCTATGGACGCTTATAATTGAGCCAGGGTTGTTCATTTTCATGTGTTTGGGTGTATTTCATTTGGTGGTGTTGGGGATGGGTGAGTTTCATTTTTGTTTGTGTCAGGTGGTGATTGGTCGATGACTCCCAATCGGAGGTAACGAGTGTCAGCTGTCGGCTCGTTATCTCTGATTGGGAGCCATATATATTCTGTGTGTTTTCTCCTTTGTGTTGTGGGTTATTGTTTCTTTGTTGCTGTTAGTCGTATTTCAGTTTAGAACGTCACGTATCGTCATTTGTTGTTTTCTTCGTGGTTGCTTTAAGTTAATAAAGTCATCATGTTCACTCGCAACGCTGCGCATTGGTCTCCTCCTTCAGACGATCGTGACAGAATAACCCACCACAAAAGGACCAAGCAGCGTAACAAGCGGCAACAGGACCTACCTACACAGGAGTTATGGACGCCTCCTAAGGATTTTTGGACATGGGAGGAGATTCGGGCTGGAAAGGGTCCTTGGGCACAACCGGAGGAATATCACCGCCCTCGTGAAGAGCTGGAGGCAGCTGCAGCCGAGAGGAGGTGGTATGAGGAGGAATATCACCGCCCTCGTGAAGAGCTGGAGGCAGCTGCAGCCGAGAGGAGGTGGTATGAAGAGGAAGCGCGGAGTCGAGGCTGGAAGCCCGTGGTTACTCCCCAAAAAATTTTTTGGGGGGGGCACATGGCTTGGGCGCCTGGGCAGCAGGAGGCTGCCACAGGGAGAGCTGGAGAGAAGGCTATCGGATTACGGGAGCCATTGGCGAGTAGAGGGAGGGAAGTTGTTGTGGCACGGCATGAGAGACTGAAGTGTGTTACCAGTCTGGTCCGGTCCGTTCTTGATCCCCAGTTAAGGCCAGTGGTGGGTGTTCCCGGTACGGACCGGTCTGTTCCTACTCCACGCACCAGGTCCACGAGGTGCGTCGCCAGCCCGGCCCGGCCTGTTCCGGCCACTCGCACCAGGGATAAGGTGCGCGTCGCCAGCCCAGCCCGGCCTGTTCCTGCTCCACGCACGAATCCTACGGGGTGCGTCACCAGTCGGCCAGAGTCTGCCGTCTGCCCAACGGCGCCTGAACTGGCCGTCTGCCCAACGGCGCCTGAACTGCCCGTCGGCCCTATGGCGTCTGAACTGCCCGTCTGTCAAGCGCTGCATAAGCCGCCCGTCTGCCATGAGCCTTCAGAGCCGTCCGCCAGATCGGAGCCGCTAGTGCCTTCCGCCAGACAGGAGCCGCTAGAGCCTTCCGCCAGACAGAATCATACACCTGCTATGGAATCAGCAGGAGCCGACGCAGCCCATACTAGACTGGAAGCTCAGGTTCGGAACCAGAAAGAGCAGCTCCTGCAGATGGGAGCCGCCCTGCTGGAGGTGATGACTGCAATCCGAGGCTGGGGTCCGCCTCCACCGCCAGCCTCCCAGCCAGCACCATCAGCCAGCCATGAGCAGCCAGATCTGTCAACCAGCAATGAGCAGCCAGACCCGTCAGCCAGCCATGAGCAGCCAGATCCGTCAGCCAGCCATGAGCAGCCAGATCCGTCAGCCAGCCATGAGCAGCCAGATCCGTCAGCCAGCCATGAGCAGCCAGATCCGTCAGCCAGCCATGAGCAGCCAGACCCGTCAGCCAGCCATGAGCAGCCAGATCCGTCAGCCAGCCATGAGCAGCCAGATCCGTCAGCCAGCCATGAGCAGCCAGATCCGTCAGCCAGCCATGAGCAGCCAGATCTGTCAGCCAGCCATGAGCAGCCAGATCCGTCAGCCAGCCATGAGCAGCCAGATCCGTCAGCCAGCCATGAGCAGCCAGATCCGTCAGCCAGCCATGAGCAGCCAGATCCGTCAGCCAGCCATGAGCAGCCAGATCCGTCAGCCAGCCATGAGCAGCCAGATCCATCAGCCAGCCATGAGCAGCCAGATCCGTCAGCCAGCCAGGATCCGCCAGAGCCGTCCAGCCAGGATCCGCCAGAGCCGTCCAGCCAGGATCCGCCAGAGCCGTCCAGCCAGGATCCGCCAGAGCCGTCCCGCCAGGATCCGCCAGAGCCGTCCCGCCAGGATCCGCCAGAGCCGTCCAGCCTGGATCCGCCAGAGCCGTCCCGCCAGGATCCGCCAGAGCCGTCCCGCCAGGATCCGCCAGAGCCGTCCCGCCAGGATCCGCCAGAGCCAGCCAGCCAGGATCCGCCATCTAGTCAGGTGCTGCCCCTTAGCCCGGTGCTGCCCCGTAGTCCGGTACTGCCCCTTAGTCCGGTGCTGCCCCTTAGTCCGGTGCTGCCCTTTAGCCCGGTGCTGCCCCTTAGTCCGGTGCTGCCCCTGAGTCCGGTGCCGCCCCTTAGCCCGGTGCTGCCCCGTAGTCCGGTACTGCCCCTTAGCCCGGTGCTGCCCCTTAGTCCTGTACTGCCCCTTAGTCCGGTACTGCCCCGTAGTCCGGTGCTGCCCCTTGTCCCGGTGCTGCCCCTTATCCCGGTGCTGCCCCTTATCCCGGTGCTGCCCCTTAGGCCGATGCTGCCCCTTAGTCCGGGGTTGCCCCTTAGTCCAGGTGGGGTTAGGTGGAGGGTGGTCATTGGGAGGAGGCTACCGAAGCAGGTTGTGACTGTGGTGGGGTGGGGATCACGACCGGGGCCAGAGCCGCCACCATGGACAGACGCCCACCCAGACCCTCCCCTAGTCCTGATGTTGGTGCGCCCGGAGTTCGCACCTTTAGGGGGGGGTACTGTGACACTCTGGCTCTATGGACGCTTATAATTGAGCCAGGGTTGTTCATTTTCATGTGTTTGGGTGTATTTCATTTGGTGGTGTTGGGGATGGGTGAGTTTCATTTTTGTTTGTGTCAGGTGGTGATTGGTCGATGACTCCCAATCGGAGGTAACGAGTGTCAGCTGTCGGCTCGTTATCTCTGATTGGGAGCCATATATATTCTGTGTGTTTTCTCCTTTGTGTTGTGGGTTATTGTTTCTTTGTTGCTGTTAGTCGTATTTCAGTTTAGAACTTCACGTATCGTCATTTGTTGTTTTCTTCGTGGTTGCTTTAAGTTAATAAAGTCATCATGTTCACTCGCAACGCTGCGCATTGGTCTCCTCCTTCAGACGATCGTGACATTAGGGGTGGAGAGAGGGGCTAGGATGAGGGGTAGAGTGATGAAAGGGTTTAGGAGTGTAGAGAGGGGCTAGGGTCAGGGGTGGAGTAATGAAAGGGTTTAGGGGTGGAGAGAGGGGCTAGGATGAGGGGTAGAGTGATGAAAGGGTTTAGGGGTGTAGAGAGGGGCTAGGATGAGGGGTAGAGTGATGAAAGGGTTTAGGAGTGTAGAGAGGGGCTAGGGTCAGGGGTGGAGTAATGAAAGGGTTTAGGAGTGTAGAGAGGGGCTAGGATGAGGGGTAGAGTAATGAAAGGGTTTAGGGGTGTAGAGAGGGGCTAGGATGAGGGGTAGAGTGATGAAAGGGTTTAGGGGTGGAGAGAGGGGCTAGGATGTAGTGGAGGTTCGGTGAGGGAGAAAGAGAGGGGTTAGGAGATGGAGAGATAAGACTAAAAAGATGGAACGAGAGATATGTGCATCAGGGATGGGGGAAAGTTCATAGACGCTCCACATGTGGGCCACATCCTACGGTCTTTGTATGCACATCTTCCAGTTCTTCTCTGTGTTTGTTGTTTCTAGTTGTGATCTGGCATTCCTGGCTGGTGAATAGGTTATATCTCTATTTTGCTGACCCATGATGATCACTGCTGCCTCATAGACTGGACTCTCATTCTCAGCCCGACCTAAGCATTAGTTGATTGGCTGATTGAGCTGTCTGTCTAGGTTATGGGGGATTGGCTCGCCTGTTTGGTCAGCTTGTTTGTTTGGACATGGTGGTCAGCCAGTGGTCACTCTCCGGTCAATGCAGACTTTTTCTGATTCACCACACTGTATGGGGAAGCGGGAAGCAGAGTCAGTTGACCACAGCACTCTTTAGAAATAGACATGGGAGTTTTGGTGCTGTTTTTGGAGATAATGTGGAACTGACTGTTTGATGTGTGATTATGACTGTCCTTGTGTCTGTGTATTTATGGTCAATGATTCACCTGACCACCCTGCTGACAGAGACTAGGGGAGTGGAGTGAAGGCTGGTTGACTCAAACCCTACTCCTCCTTCCCGGTGATAGACAGAGTGTGTGTGAGAGAGACAGAAACAGACAGACATAGAGCGAGAGAGAGAAATAGAGAGAGGGATTGTGTTACGGTCATATAGTGGTCACTAGTCAGTGTGTTGTGCAGTGGCATCATCTCAATTCATTCACACATGGAAATTCCACACACAACTGCACTGACTCCTGGGAAGCAGAATACACAGATTTTATTCATGCCTGACCACACTATCTCACTATCTCACTCCTCTCTGTTCTCTCTTTCTTCTCTCTTTCTGCTCTCCCTCTTTTCTCTGTGTGGGGGACTGCCCCAGTTATGCTCAACCCCATACATCACTGTCTCTGTCTGCTGCATATTTTGGGAACTGGATACAGAGAGCTCTCTCTCTCTCTCTCTCTCTCTCTCTCTCTCTCTCTCTCTCTCTCTCTCTCTCTCTCTCTGTCTCTCTGTCTCTCTGTCTCTCTCTGTCTCTGTCTCTGTCTCTCTCTCTCTCTGTCTCTGTCTCTCTCTGTCTCTCTCTGTGTCTCTCTGTGTCTCTCTGTCTCTCTCTCTCTCTGTCTCTCTCTCGCTCCCTATCACTCCCCACTTCTCTCTCTGTCTCTCTCTCCTTATCGTTCCCTCTCGCTCTCTCTCTCTCTATCTATCTCTCGCTCTTTGTCTCTCTTTCTCTCTGTCTCTCCCTCTCTCTCTCTCTCAATTCAATCTCTCTCCCTCTCTCTCTCTCTACCTATGTCTCTCTCTCCCTATTGCTCCCCCCCTCTCTTTCGTTCTCTCTCTCCCTATCGCTCACTCTCTCTTTCTCTCTCTCTCTCTCTCTCTCTCTCTCTCTCTCTCTCTCTCTCCCTCTCTCTCTCTCTCTCTCGCTCTCTCTCTCTCTCTCTCTGTCTCTCTGTCTCTCTGTCTCTCTCTCGCTCCCTATCACTCCCCACTTCTCTCTCTGTCTCTCTCTCCTTATCGTTCCCTCTCGCTCTCTCTCTCTCTCTCTCTCTCTCTCTCTCTCTCTCTCTCTCTCTCTCTCTCTCTCTCTCTCTCAATTCAATTCAATTAAATCTCTCTTTCTCTGTCCCCCCCCCCTCTCTCTCGCTCTCTCTGTGTCTCTCTCTCTCTCAGGAGAACTACCTAAAAGAGGAGGGAGGGACTCCTGTCAAACACAAACATTCCACATGTCTGATTAGTAGACCCAACCTAAAACACCCCTCTCTTTTCTCCTTCATTCCTCCATACGTTCTCTCCTCTTTCTATGTTTTTCTCTGAGACTGCTTCATGTTCTCTCTCTGCCCTGGGCTGTTTCTGTTTTGAGGTATGATCACAGCAGTTGGACCATGCTGGAGTAACAGGAAGGTCACAGTGGTCTTTTCACGGTCAGTGAGAGGTGATGTGAGTGCTGGAGACGGTTAGTGACCGCAGAGCTACCGCAGAGCCAGATACAGTTCAGAGTTCAACATGAACTCTAGTCAAGGTACCACGCACAACATCCAGCGGGGGTGTGTGTGTGTGTAGAAGGGGTTTAGCCTTCTGACTGGGTCTGGTTCTGATTATATGTCTGTGTGTCCGACTGAATGAGAAACACCAGGCCGTGCCATGCAGACCTCTACAAGTATGTAAGGAATGCCAGTGAGGGGGAGTGAGGATTAGGAGTTTGGCTCGTTGGTGCACTATGATTACCCTGCATGTCTATGTGTCTGTGTTTGTGTGTGTGTGTGTGTGTGTGTGTGTGTGTACTTCTTTTTTACTCTTCTCTATTTTATCTCTCTTCCTGTTTTTCCTTCCTTTCCTCTCTCCATCCCTATTTGGATGGATAGATGAGGGATGTTGAATTTTTCACCTGCCTCCCAGAAAGTCATGAATGTGTGGGCGCTTGTGTCTGCGTGCATTCCTGTGTGCCTGTGTATGTGTGTGTGTACGTTCCTGTGTGTGTTTGTCTGTTTGTGTCGAGTGTGTGCCTTTGCGAGCACTGGTGTGTGTTAATCATCAGTTGATATTATCGTTTTGAAAGCATTCCTTCAGCCATCCAGTGCAGTTATTGTTGCATGGGTGGCTGCTGCCTGTCTGTCTGTCTGTCTGTCGACATGTTTAGAGTATTAGTTTATGTAGCCTTATCCTTATTTGAACTCATAATGTGTGTGTTTGAGAGAGAGGCAGGAAGAGTTGGAAAAAAGAAAAGGGAATGTGCGCTGCTCTCAAAGTCTTCAGCTCCTGTGAATAATGTGGATGTGCGTTAAACCCTCTCCTTTTCTCTCTTTTGCTTCTTAGCTCCTACCATAAACAACATGTTAATATTCAGATATATTGTAGTACATTTAACAGAAGAAAACAGAGAATGTAGTGGATTGATAGATACAAATGGATATGCCACTATATTATGATTGAGTGCAGCTGCAGCCTTGTGTGCATTGGTGCGCTAATAACTCTTTGCTTTTAAACTTTTTTTTAATGTAGCCTAGGCCTACTGGTTGTATTTGGGATCTATCGTATTTCTTTCTCGACAAGCTGACCAATAGAATAGGTAAACTGTTTTACTATGGGGGATAATAGGTTGACATAGGCTCTTAGGCGGCACATCCATTGTCACCGATTCTGCCGAGGCTGCCCCTCCTCCTTGCTCGGGCAGGTTTCGGCGTTCGTCGTCACCGGAGTTCTAGCTGCTGCCGATCTATGTTCTATGTTTCTATGTTCTACCTGTTGTGTCAGATTGTTTCACACCTGTTGCCCATCTTGTGATTACTCCGCCCCTATTTAACCCTGTGGCTCCCATTGTGTCCTGTGCGTGTTTGTTGTTTGTTCTCGGATGTCGTTGGTGAGCGGGTTTATTCCTCCCTGCGTGGAGGCTTCTTGTTTCTTTACGTGATTTAGTAAAGATACGTTTTTTCCTTGAGTTCTGTGTCCTGTGCCTGACTTCAGTCTACCGCATACACTGACACCGTGACTGTCAGGGTTGAGTGTAGAGGGAACGTGGAATCACACGCAGGACACAGAGATTCAAAAACAGATGTCTTTAGTGAAGTCCGTTAGTACAAGCCAACACGGCAACAGGCCACAGGCGAAACATACGCACACCGGACTGTCCAAAGTAAATACGCACAACGTGCAGGACTCTCTTAAACAAAACGAATACAGAGAGCACAAAACAGAGGACCAACAACAACACGTGACATCGAACAATTACACACAACACCTGACCAAACACAAGAGAACTAAATAGGGTGCCTAATGAACACTTAACAATAAACAGGTGTAACAAACAGACAAAACCAATCAAACATGAAACATCGAACGGTGGCAGCTAGTACTCCGGAGACGACGACCGCCGAAGCCTGCCCGAACAAGGAGAAGGAGCCGCCTCGGCCGAAACCGTGACAGTACCCCCCCCTTGACGCGCGGCTCCAGCCGTGCACCGCCCCCGGCCTCGGGGACGACCAGGAGGACGCGGAGCAGGGCGCGTAGGATGACCACGATGGAACTCGGTCAGAAGAGACGGGTCTAGGATGTCCCTCCTCGGCACCCAGCACCGCTCCTCCGGGCCGTACCCCTCCCACTCCACGAGATATTGGAGACCCCCCATCCGGCGTCTCGAATCTAGGATGGCCCGAACAGTGTATGCCGGAGCCCCCTCGATGTCCAACGGGGGCGGAGGAGTCTCTTCTATCTCAAAGTCCTGGAGTGGACCAGCTACCACCGGCCTGAGGAGAGACACATGGAACGAGGGGTTAATATTTTTGTAATCAATGGGCAGTTGTAACCTGTAACACACCTCGTTCAATCTCCTCAGGACTTTAAAAGGCCCCACAAACCGCCGACCCAGCTTCCGGCAGGGCAGGCGGAGGGGCAGGTTTCTGGTTGAGAGCCAGACTCGATCTCCAGGTGCGTACACTGGCCCCTCACTGCGGTGGAGGTCGGCGCTCGTCTTCTGTCGACGGATGGCTCGCTGCAGATGGACGTGTGCAGCGTTCCACGTCTCCTCCGAGCGCCGCACCCACTCATCCACCGCAGGGGCCTCGATCTGGCTCTCATGCCAAGGTGCCAGAACCGGCTGGTACCCTAACACACACTGGAAAGGGGTTAGTTTAGTGGAGGAGTGGCGGAGAGAGTTCTGTGCCATCTCGGCCCAGGGCACATATCTCGCCCACTCCTCCGGCCGGCCCTGGCAATATGACCTCAGAAACCTACCCACATCCTGGTTGACACGTTCGACCTGCCCATTACTCTCCGGGTGGTAACCCGAGGTAAGGCTCACCGAAACCCCCAACCGTTCCATAAACGCTCTCCAGACTCTGGAGGTAAACTGGGGGCCTCGATCAGACACTATATCCTCGGGTACCCCGTAATGCCGGAAGACGTGAGTAAATAGAGCCTCAGCGGTCTGTAGGGCAGTAGGAAGACCCGGCATGGGAAGGAGACGACAGGCCTTCGAGAACCGATCCACAACGACCAGGATGGTGGTATTCCCCTGTGAGGAGGGAAGGTCGGTAACAAAATCCACCGAGAGGTGAGACCAGGGTCGTTGTGGAACGGGCAGGGGTTGTAACTTACCCCTGGGCAAGTGTCTGGGCGCCTTACACTGGGCACACACTGAGCAGGAGGAGACATAAATCCTCACATCCCTGGCTAACGTTGGCCACCAGTACTTTGTACTAAGGCAGTGCACCGTCCGGCCAATACCTGGATGTCCAGAGGAGGGTGACGTGTGAGCCCAATAAATAAGCCGATCCCGGACCTCGAGCGGGACGTACGTCCGACCCACCGGACACTGTGGAGGGCTAGGATCGGTGCGTAATGCCCGCTCGATCTCCGCATCGACCTCCCATACCACCGGTGCAACCAGACAAGACTTAGGTAGTATGGGAGTGGGCTCCACGCACCTCTCCTCTGTGTCATACCGCCGAGACAGGGCATCTGCCTTCCCGTTTTGGGACCCAGGGATGTAAGTGATCTTAAACACGAACCGGGCTAGAAACATAGTCCACCGAGCCTGGCGAGGATTCAGTCTCCTAGCTGCCCGAATGTATTCCAGGTTACGGTGGTCAGTCAGAATGAGAAAAGGGTGTTGAGCCCCCTCAAGCCAATGCCTCCACACCTTTAGGGCCTGTACCACGGCTAACAGCTCCCTGTCCCCTACGTCATAATTCCGCTCCGCCGGACTGAGCTTTTTCGAATAAAAAGCACAGGGGCGGAGTTTAGGTGGTGTGCCGGACCGTTGTGAAAGAACAGCCCCGATACCGGCTTCAGACGCGTCCACCTCCACTTGGAATGGTAAAGTGGGATCCGGGTGCGCCAGCACTGGAGCCGAGGTAAACAGGTCCTTCAGTTTCCCAAAAGCCTGTCCGCCTCAGCTGACCACCGCAAGCGCACTGGACCCCCCTTCAGAAGGGACGTTATGGGAGCTGCCACCTGTCCAAAACCCCGGATAAACCTCCGGTAGTAATTCGCAAAACCCAAGAACTGCTGCACCTCTTTAACCGTGGTTGGGGTTTGCCAATTACGCACGGCTGAAACACGGTCAACCTCCATCCTCACCCCTGACGCAGACAACTGATAACCCAAAAAGGAGACCGACTCCTGGAAGAACAGACATTTCTCGGCTTTGACATACAGGTCATGCTCCAACAATCTCCTCAATACTCTGCGCACCAGGGCTACATGCTCGACCCGGGTAGAACTGTACACCAGAATATCGTCTATGTACACCACTACTCCCTGCGCCTGCATGTCCCGGAAAATCTCATCTACAAAGGATTGGAAGACTGATGGAGCATTCATTAACCCGTATGGCATGACGAGATACTCGTAATGACCGGAGGTAGTACTAAATGCTGTCTTCCATTCATCGCCCTCTCTAATGCGCACCAAGTTATATGCGCTCCTGAGGTCCAATTTTGTGAAGAACCGTGCCCCGTGTAATGACTCCGTCATAGTCGCAATCAGCGGGAGTGGATAACTATATTTCACAGTCACCTGATTTAGACCGCGGTAATCAATACACGGGCGCAAACCTCCATCCTTTTTCTTCACAAAAAAGAAGCTCGAGGACGCGGGTGAAGTGGAGGGCCGTATGTATCCCTGTCTCAGAGACTCAGCAATGTATGTCTCCATTGCCCTCTTCTCCTCCTGTGACAACGGATACACATGGCTCCGCGGGAGCGCAGCTCCTGCCTGGAGGTCTATCGCACAATCCCCCTGTCTATGAGGCGGCAACCGTGCCGCTCTTGTCTTGCTAAACACGAGTGCCAAATCCTCATACTCAGGTGGAATGTGCAATGCGGGCATCTGGTTCGGACTCTCCACCGAGGTCGCCCCTACGGAAACACCCAGACATAGCCCCTCACACTGAGCAGACCACCCTTTAAGAGCCTTCTCTCGCCACGAAATAGTAGGATCATGGGTAATCAACCAGGGAAGCCCCAGTACCACCGGATACGCAGGAGAGTCGATCAGATAGAGCTGAATCGTCTCCTCATGACCCCCCTGCGTCTCCATCCTAAGTGGCGCTGTGACCTCCCTAATCAACCCGGATCCTAACGGACGACTATCTAGGGCATGTACAGGGAAAGGATTATTAACCGGAAGGAGGGGAATCCCTAACTCTACACAGAATTTGCGATCTACAAAATTCCCAGCTGCGCCTGAATCTACTAGCGCCTTATGCTGGGAACGAGGTGCAACCAGTGGAAAACAAACAGGTATGGTTATGTGTACGACAGAAAGCTCTGGGTAAGTGGGGCGCCTACTCACCTGGGAGGACTCCCCAATGTGTGGTCTGCCGTCTCCTCCACCAGGGGACCCTCCCCAGCACCTAGCCGCGGTGTGCCCTCCACGGCCACAGTTGGTGCAGGGGACGGCCCCCCTCGGGCTCCTTCTTCTCCTTTCTCTAGCGCCAGCACCTCCGAGCTCCATCGGGCTCGGCTCGGAGGCGCTGGAGGGTGGAATGGGCGACCCCCACCTGGGACGTCCGCGGGTAGCGAGCAGGGTGTCCAGCCGAATGGCCATGTCAACCAACTGGTCAAATGAAAGTGTAGTATCCCTGCACGCCAACTCTCTGCGGACGTCCTCCCGGAGGCTGCAGCGGAAGTGGTCTATGAGTGCCCGCTCATTCCACCCTGCATCTGCCGCTAGAGTCCGGAACTCCAGTGCAAACTCCTGAGCACTCCTCATCCCCTGCCGGAGGTAGAATAGACGCTCCCCCGCCGCCTTCCCCTCTGGTGGATGGTCGAACACTGCACGGAAGCGGCGGGAGAACTCCGCATAGGTGATAGTAGCGGCGTCTATTCTCCTCCATTCGGCGTTGGCCCACTCCAACGCCTTGCCGGTGAGACAGGAGATGAGGGCGGAAACGCTCTCGTGTCCCGAGGGCGCCGGGTGTACGGTGGCAAGGTAGAGTTCAACTTGTAACAGGAACCCCTGACACCCGGCAGCGGTGCCGTCGTACGCCCTCGGGAGCGAGAGCCGAATCCCACTGGGTTCCGGTAGTTGGACGGGCGGGCTGACCGATGGTGATGGTGCGGTAGGTGGGGGTGTGGGTACCCCGCTGGTCTCCCATCGATGGAGGGTGTTCATCACTCGGTCCAGGGCGTGCCCGATTTGGTTGATTCTATCCTCCTGACCACGAAGGCGCTCCTCCATGATCTCGGTGGGTGCGGGTGCCCCTGCTGATTCCATATAGATGGTGTGTAATTCTGTCAGGTTTGAGTGTAGAGGGAACGTGGAATCACACGCAGGACACAGAGATTCAAAAACAGATGTCTTTAGTGAAGTCCGTTAGTACAAGCCAACACGGCAACAGGCCACAGGCGAAACATATGCACACCGGACTGTCCAAAGTAAATACGCACAACGTGCAGGACTCTCTTAAACAAAACGAATACAGAGAGCACAAAACAGAGGACCAACAACAACACGTGACATCGAACAATTACACACAACACCTGACCAAACACAAGAGAACTAAATAGGGTGCCTAATGAACACTTAACAATAAACAGGTGTAACAAACAGACAAAACCAATCAAACATGAAACATCGAACGGTGGCAGCTAGTACTCCGGAGACGACGACCGCCGAAGCCTGCCCGAACAAGGAGAAGGAGCCGCCTCGGCCGAAACCGTGACAGTGACATCCATAAAACTATGGGAAGCTAAGTTTTCCCTAAGTCAATTATAAAGCCTAATTAGCTTACTCCTGTCTATACGTAAATAAATACAATCATTCAAAATAGGCTACTAAAGCATGATTTGGCCACAGAGGATCATTAGCTTTCCCTAGCCTTAAAAAATAAACAAGTTGTGGATTGTTTGAAATCGCATTGCCTACAGTCTGAAGGAAATGCACCGGAAGCAATTTGGGCAGCGCGCGCGGGAAATATCATATAGATCATTGTTGAGTTGTTGGACAATAATTTCCTCCTCCAGTTTAGATGGACGTCATATTCTATTTGTGTCTCCCCTTCTTATAGGCCTACTATATGGACAACGTTGTTTTTATTGATCAGTTTGTCAGTGTCAGCAGAGTAGGCTACCCTGCAATTTGACGTATTCAAAAATATTCTGCTAATGTCTCCAGTCATATAAAGTGTAGTACGGGGGGCCAGTATGAAAATGTATGCACTCACTAACTGTAAGTCGCTCTGGATAAGAGCGTCTGCTAAATGACTAAAATGTAAAATGTAGTAGAATTGCATGACGTGTTTATAAAAGGCCACATTTTTCCTGTGCAAAGAAAGAAAAAACATATCTGATATAGCCTAGGCCTCTACGCTATACGCGCTCAGCCATGCATTGAACGGTCTTTTTTGCGAACAGTGATTGAGTTATCTTATTAGCCTACATTTTGGCTATCCAATCTGCTCTTCACATTATGATTAGTAGCCTATCTTACATAAGTCTGCAAATGTGATGATGCATGGAATGCTTTATTATAAAGGTGCATTTTTATGGTGAAAATTAGATTCCCCAAACTTGAAACTCACACGCCGCCAATGCATATGCTAGTGATTTTGCTGTTCGTTACTCATCTTGTTGGCTGGGGAAAAGAACATGTGGACAGTTATTCTAACATCTTCAAATTGCGCAGTAAGAAAGACATACGTCATTGCATCCTCGACTTGCATGTTCTGTTAACATTGATTACCATAATCAAAATGTGATTTCTGTCATTCTGAGCGCCGTGGGTGGACGCACTAATTAGGTCTAAGGGTACGGTAAAATTTGCAAATGTCGGGTAAATTAAAATGCTGCTGGTCCATTTTCATAACGGAAACCCTGGTGTGGTTGCATCGCAAATGGCATCCTATTCCCTACAGTTGAAGTCGGACACCTTAGCCAAATACATTTAAACTCAGTTTTTCACAATTCCTGACATTTAATCCTAGTAAAGATTCCCCGTTTTAGGTCAGTTAGGATCACCACTTTATTTTAAGAATATGAAATGTCAGAATAATAGTAGAGAAAATGATTTATTTCAGCTTTTATTTCTTTCATCACATTCCCAGTGGGTCAGAAGTTTACATACACTCAATTAGTATTTGGTAGCATTGCCTTTAAATTGTTTAACTTGGGTCAAATGTTTCGGGTAGCCTTCCACAAGCTTCCCACAATAAGTTGGGTGAATTTTGGCCCATTCCTCCTGACAGAGCTGGTGTAACTGAGTCAGGTTTGTAGGCCTCCTTGCTCGCACACGCTTTTTCAGTTCTGCCCACATTTGTTTCTATAGGATTGAGGTCAGGGCCACTCCAATACCTTGACTTTGTTGTCCTTAAGCCATTTTGCCACAACTTTGGAAGTATGCTTGGGGTCATTGTCCATTTGGAAGACCCATTTGCGACCAAGCTTTAACTTCCTGACTGATGTCTTGAGATGTTGCTTCAATATATCCACATCATTTTCCTTCCTCACGATGCCATCTATTTTGTGAAGTGCACCAGTCCCTCCTGCAGCAAAGCACCCCCACAGCATGATGCTGCCACCCCCTGTGCTTCACGGTTGGGATGGTGTTCTTCGGCTTGCAAGCATCCCCCTTTCTCCTCCAAACATAACGATGGTCATTATGGCCAAACAGTTCTATTTTTGTTTCATCAGACCAGAGGACATTTCTCCAAAAAGTATGATCTTTGTCCGCATGTGCAATTGCAAACCATAGTCTGGCTTTTTTATGGCGGTTTTGGAGCAGTGGCTTCTTCCTTGCTGAGCGGCCTTTCAGGTTATGTTGATATAGGACTCGTTTTACTGTGGATATAGATACTTTTGTACCTGTTTCCTCCAGCATCTTCACAAGGTCCTTTGCTGTTGTTCTGGGATTGATTTGCACTTTTCGTACCAAAGTACGTTCATCTCTAGGAGACAGAACGTGTCTCCTTCCTGAGCGGTATGACGGCTGAGTGGTCCCATGGTGTTTATACTTGCGTACTATTGTTTGTATAGATGAATGTGGTACCTTCAGGCATTTGGAAATTGCTCCCAAGGATGAACCAGACTTGTGGAGGTCTACTATTCATTTTCTGAGGTCTTGGCTGATTTCTTTTGATTTTCCCATGATGTCAAGCAAAGAGGCACTGAGTTTGAAGGTAGGCCTTGAGCTACATCCACAGGTACACCTCCAATTGACTCAAATGATGTCAATTAGCCTATCAGAAGCTTCTAAAGCCATGACATCATTTTCTGGAATTTTCCAAACTGTTTAAAGGCACACTGGAATTGTGATACAGTGAATTATAAGTGAAATAATCTGTCTGTAAACAATTGTTGGAAAAATTACTTGTGTCATGCACAAAGTAGATGTCCTAACCGACTTGCCTAAATTATAGTTTGTTAACAAGAAATGTGTGGAGTGGTTGAAAAAGAAGTTTTAATGACTCCAACCTAAGTGTATGTAAACTTGCGACTTCAACTGTATATAGATAAATAAATAAGGAATTGAGTGCCATTCGGGAGGCAGGCTGTGTCTCTAAAGTTAATGGAGAGGAAATGTAATCAGTTGGGCATGTCAGTGGCGTTTAGGCCTGTCAAGATCTATTAGACCTCCTTCCACATCATCATCACACACACATACACACATAAACACATACACACACACAACCATATCACAACCATATCACTGCTCCCGCTGGTCTAACACACACACACACACACACACACAGACACACTCACTAGACTCTCCTGCTAATTAATGCAGGCACACGCAAATCAGACTGAGGGAAGGTTGTCTGAGAGAGGGAATAGAGAGAAGGGAGAGAGGGAGGGAGTGTGAGACGGCAGGGGTAGGAGATGGGGAGAGATTATATTGAGAGTTTCTGTTTTAATCTGTGGTGACAGCCTCTCTAGGCTCTCTAGCCCCTCAGACACACACAGTCACTGACAGACTCTGTGTTGGGTTCAGGGTAGGGTTGCATAGAAAGTACAGCACTGGGATCTGTAATGACATTACCCCTCTCTGGCCTACTCTCATCCTGCTGTTTATGGCTTCTGGGGGCTTGTGTGTGTGTGTGTGTGTGTGTGTGTGTGTGTGTGTGTGTGTGTGTGTGTGTGTGTGTGTGTGTGTGTGTGTGTGTGCGTGCGTGCGTGCGTGCGTGCGTGCGTGCGTGCGTGCGTGCGTGCGTGCGTGCGTGCGTGCGTGCGTGCGTGCGTGCGTGCGTGCGTGCGTGCGTGCGTGCGTGCGTGCGTGCGTGCGTGCGTGCGTGCGTGCGTGCGTGCGTGCGTGCGTGCGTGCGTGCGTGCGTGCGTGCGTGCGTGCGTGCGTGCGTGCGTGCGTGCGTGCGTGCGTGCGTGCGTGCGTGCGCGGCAGGAACAGTTGTTCTAACTACCACATTAGTTTTGCTCTTGGGGTTCAGGGCGGTGACTGCTTTCTCCTGAGATGATTTTTAAGGGGCATCTTTTAGACAACCTGCATCCATGTCATTGATAATCCAACCCATGTGGTATCAGCCTGACAAATAAACTTTCTCTGTGTGTGTCTGTATGTACGTTTCACCACCCGTCTGGCATAACCATTTGTCGTTTTCAGGGTCAGGAATGTGTGTGTTTGTGTGTGTCTCTTCGTGTGTTTTTGCGTGTGTGTCCCCGCCAGTATCCGGGTGAGGTCTGTACCATGACAGCTGTCCTATAAGGATTACCTCTGTCTGTATGTCTCCTGTCTGTGTATGTTTGATCTGTTTGGTCTGCTCCCCAAGCTCGACAGCTGGACTGGTGTTTAGAACCGCCAAACAACCCCTCCCCCACGCCACTCAAACCCCTAACCCTTACCACTGCCCCCTCCCAAAGCCCCTAACCCCTGTCCCACTATCCGAACTGCTCTGTTTAGAATCAGCCACTAGCCAGGGACATGACATACCTTTACCAGGCCATAAAACAACCTCAAACACCGTATGAAACATAGGCCTAACTATGAAGCATAAAACAATCTCAAACACCGTATGAAACATAGGCCTAACCATGAAGCATAAAACAATCTCAAACACCGTATGAAACATAGGCCTAACCATGAAGCATACAACAACCTCAAACACCGTATGAAACAGGCCTAACTATGAAGCATAAAACTACCTCAAACACTGTATGAAACATAGGCCTAACCATGAAGCATAAAACAACCTCCAACACCGTATGAAACATAGGCCTAACCATGAAGCATAAAACAACCTCACACCACCCATAAACCAGGCCACCTTAACTCATAAAATAACCTTAGATGTACGTAGTAAAATATAGTACATTGTTATAAATCACAACCGTTTTATATCATTAGACACAGAGAGACAGGCTACCATATGCTGCTGCTGGAGAATGTCCACTACAAACACACACACACATGCTCACTCACACCCAAGCACACACACGCATACATACACACAAACACACACACACAGCATCACTTATCATTGTCAGTGTGCTGTCTTCAGATGCATTGAGATGGCCTTTGTGTGGTAACTCTGCATGAAACCCAGTTATCATGCTTTAGTTAGCATGTGGCTGAATGCCTTGGCCTTGGCCTGGACTGTTAATAGGATAAAGGCTTAGCGCAGCGTCCCCAATTGCACCCTATTCCCTATATTGTGCATTGCTTTTGAACAGAGCCCTATAGGCTCTGGTCAAAAGTAGTGCATAATATAGGGAAATGGGTGCCATTGGGGACACAGAAGCTCTGTGCTGCTGTATAGAGGACCTGTGAATAGCTTAATTAACAGAGATGAGTTCATCACTAAAAACACGTCAGCCAGCCAGCCGGCCGGCCGGCTCTCCTCTCTCTGCTTTCAGACTCCCACCCTGTGGCACACAGAACAGAGAGGAGCAGAGCAGATTGTGTGCGTGTGTGTGTGTGTGTGTGTACACGTGTTTGTATGTGTATGGGCGTCGGTGTGTTAATGCGCGTGTTTGTGAAGCATAGGAGTGTGGTGATCGGTAGGGTGGGGTGTTGTCAGATGGAAGAAGGTGATAATTGGGAGAAGTCACATGTTTAACACAGCTTACAGTTAAACTACTGGTTATTGGATGTAGGATCGTCAGTGTCTTCTCCTCTCCATACATCTACAGAAAAAGTCCCAGATTCATTACACCTTTAACAAATTCTTATTTACAATGACGGTATGACAGATATCTTTTGTGTGTAGTCTAGCCTGTCTGTCAGGTCATCATGTCTCAAGTTCCTGTTTTGCAGCATTATGCAAAAATAATTATGTTGTTTATGTGATATGTTGGATGTATCTGGTTGTGTATGCATGCTCCGCCTCCCTCTATACCCTTGCGTGTCAAAACATAGTTCATCTTAGTTAAGTACAATAGTGATCCATGTAGAAAAACATCCTTGTTGTGTTCAGTTAACCCTTTGACATGTATGAACACATGGGTGTGATCATTCTACAGTGGTCCCAGCAGCGTACACTCAAACCGGTGTGATTAGAACGCTTATTTAGAATGTCCAGTTTCAATTGATGCAACAGTCAGCGCTTGAGCTGGCCACACTGTATTTTTACAGAAACATTTTGCACAAACACAGTCATTACAACGTTTTTTCCTCAATGTGAACAGTTTGTTTTTGGATGCAATGTTCAGGGCATTCACAGAAGTAGCGACAGCGTAACACAATTCTCATCCAAACCGGAAAATGTAGGCTGCATTAGTCATAACGTTAACTGAGGAAAGAGTGACCTAACACAAGCGGTCATATTTAGCTAACTCTCGGCTGACAGAAACCATAATATGAATTAGCTAATAGCAATTACTATTTATAATTCATCACATCATGGGTGAGCTCACCAGTGATCGAAATAATTGAGTAAAACACTTTCTAAAAATCAAAAGTAATCTGACAATGGGTAGTTTGTGCGCGCCGCCATGTTTGTTTTTTCGCATCAACCAAAGATAAGAAGAGGAGACAAGATGAGTTGGGTCTGTTTGCAGTATGCATGTTGAAGGGGGTGTGTCATCTAACATCATTCACTTCCATCATTCACATCCGGAAGTTTACTCGAAAGAAGAGTTAACCATCCCTTCACCTCATTTTGTTATAACATCTTTGGTCTGACAGACATTTACGTGACAACCAGAATGCATTGTATAATGTCAACAAACATGTAAGGAAAACAACAATGAAGGCAATGCAGGCGCTAGCCGGAAAATGTGCCGGGGGGGGAAAAGTTCATGCAAGTTCTGAAGTTCTGTTCTGACTGGAGAATGTGCAAATGTCTGCATACTTGATCTGGGGAAACACTGGGGAAGTGCTTGGGCTATCATCGAAGAGAGAAGTTTGTCCGACTCAGTAAAGCCTCAAATGTAAATTGTCATCAACAGTGAAATGTGAATTAATGTGTGTATTTTACCCCCTTTTTCGTGATATCCAGTTGCGATCTTGTCTCGTCGCTGCAACTCCCCAAAGAGCTCGGTAGAGGTGAAGGTCGAGTCATGCGTCCTCTGAAACATGACTCGCCAAACTGTGCTTCTTAACACCCGCCGGCTTAACCCGGAAGCCGGCTGCACCAATGTGTCGGAGGAAACACCGTTCAACTGACGACCGAAGTCAGCAGGTGCCCGGCCCGCCACAAGGAGTCATTAGAGTGCGATGAGCCAAGTAAAGCCCCCCCCGGCCAAACCCTCCCCTAACCCGGACAATGCTGGGCCAGTTGTGCACCGCCCTATGGGACTCCCGGTCACGGCCGGTTGTGACACAGCCTGGGATCAAACCCGGGTCTGTAGTGACGCCTCAAGCACTGCGATGCAGCGCCTTAGACCGCTGCGCCACTCGGGAGGCCCAGTGAGTGCATTCTGACATCATGCGCATAAAAAAATCGTATAATTCATAGTGATTCTTTATTGTCTGGCTGCTCTTCCATATTCCATACTGAGTTAATGTATGGATGAGTCCCATATGGCATAGGGTGCCATTTGGGATACAGACAATGTCCCACATTGATGATATGTTAGCCTGTGATGAGACACACGCACCTGCACACACACACACACACACACACACACACACACACACACGCACTAATGGATGTTGGATGGATGTTATGTTACAGTATACGTAAATGGCTAGGCAGTGATAATACAGTATATATGTTTAAATGGCTAGGCCTTGGAACAGTGATAATGGCCCTACCATTACTAGTGCATAGAGGTACTGGAGGAAGGAGGCTGGCTGTTGAGTGGATCCTCTCCTCTGCTATTCTATTCTGTTGACTGTGATGTATCTGCTGTGTATAGCTGTGGGTGGATGTATTTATCAGGACAGCTTTTTCACATGGTAATGCTGCTGGGTGGATAATGCAGGGTATTTGTCACATGCGGTGGCTGTAGACTTTACCATGGAATGCTTGCCTACGAGCCCTTCCCAATGATGCAGTTTAAAAATAATAATAATAAAAAATTCAACATAATAATAATATAATATGCCATTTAGCAGACGCTTTTATCCAAAGCGACTTACAGTCATGCGTGCATACATATTTTTTTTTGTGTATGGGTGGTCCCGGGGATCGAACCCACTACCTTGGCATTACAAGTGCCGTGCTCTACCAGCTGAGCTACAGAGGACACACACAGCGCCTCAACAGTGGCTGAGGTCGAGGCGCTGTGTGTGTGTGTGCGTGTGCGTGTGTGTGTGCATGCACTTGTGTGTGTGTGTTTACAGTGTTTGTGCACGTGCATGTGTGTTATGTGATGAGTCACTACTCCTTAACAGCATGTTTATCGGCACCATATTGGCTTTTCAGTGCGTGGCCGATTGATTTGACATGGTTTTCATGGTGCTGTGGTGTCAGAGGAGCTGGTAGTGAATGATGGAGCCACGGCCCCTCCCCCCAAATGCCCAGCTCCACCCCCTGGGCCAGGGTAAATCATCGCATTTCAAATAGTGAATAGGTTGCCATTTGGGATGCATTTTGTGTATTTTTGGCACAGGCAGTGGCAGGGGACAGTGATGATTGACTGAGGTCCCTTTTAACAACAAGCAAATGAACTAAGTTGGTGATGGCTTTGCTACTGTAGCTGTTTTTCTGAGTGGAAGTTGTTGGAGCATGTAGAGTGTAGTATGTGGGAGTTGAATTGGACATGTTTTGTTAATGTGGAGTTTATGAGGCAGGGAATAGTGACTGGGGCAGGGTAAGTCATTGTGACAGGAGAGGAGAGGGAGGGATGGATAGAGGGAGGGAGGGAGGGAGGGAGGGAGGGAGGGGAATTTGACTGTCCTCTTTGTTCTTATAGACACTGAGCTCATCCTCCCTCGTCTGTCATCCACTGACCCCCAGCTGTCACACACGCGCGCGCGCACATACACACACACACACACACACACACACACACACACACACACACACACACACACACACACACACATGCATGTACACAAACATGTGTGCATGCACACACACACCCGCATGCACACACACACATTACACAGCTGTTATACAAACCCATCAGTCATTTATATGCACGATCTATAAGTGATTACAATTATCAATACCTGGCTGAAACACACAGTCACACACACACAGCACTATCTGAGGTCAGAATGTAAAGTGTTTGATAGGAAACAGGAAATTGTTCTCTAAGATTTAACAGAGTAATTCATCATGTTTGTGGATCTCGTTTGTTGTGGTCTTTTAATCTCTGTTTGGGGACAGATTATTAAGATGTAAAATTAAATGTGTGTGTGTGTGTGTGTGATGAGAACAGTGCATGGGCTGTTTTTGAACAGATGGATTATACTACAGTGTTGCCTACAGATATCCTATCTTAATTTGATCACTCTGTTATCGCAGAAAATGCTAATTTTAGTTTATTCAAGGTTTATAAGGCTTCTAACGTTTGGAATGTCCTATTAAAAATGTCAGAATTGATTTTCCCTAACAGAAAATGTATCAACCCCTATAAAAATATCCATTAATTATAATCCAAATAATAATTCACATTCCCTTTTGCTGCAGGATAATTTTCCTGCTTTGAGAAGCAGGGTCAAATTAAGATAGTGCATCTGTAGATTCACTGTGGAAACAGTTGCCTACAAACTTCATTATGCTTTAGAGAATGTCATTCATTCTGTCTCACACACACACACAAGCTCAATCATGCACATTCAACACACACATACACACACGAACCTACACACACACAAATCTATTTCCAGTCTCATCACTTCCCTATTTCTGACCTCATTTCCTTTCGTCGACACTCACAGTGTCATTATTAACCTCTGACACACACACACACCATTTTGTCCAGTACGGGTTATGTACAAGCTTTTGTTCCTGCCCAGCACTAAATGTATCAGATTAAACCTGATCAACATGCAACCAAAGAAACTCACTTGGCAGAATCCACATCCGCAATGAATGCAGCTTTTTTGACTGTGTGGTCCAGCCATCCATCTATTATACGAAACCATTGTGCCATATGCCTCTACGGAGAACCGTGTGAAATGGCAGTTACACAGTTTCCATCTCTACGCACATTCACACATTCTGCAGCAGCCATTCTGGCTCTGCTGTGCCTCATTAGTGAAGCCAGAGATAAGACAGTAAGACAGGGACGTATGAGGTGATCCACAGTCAGTTCCTGCCAAACTAATGGAGAAGACGTGCGGCTCTGGTCTGTTGACTGGATAAAACAAAGAAAAACAATCAGCCCTGAGCTCAAGTCTAATCCTCACTAAGACCCCACCTGCTGCTGCCCGCAAAGCAGGGCTCTGTCCCTGTGTGCGTGTGCGTGGGTGTGTGTGTGTGTGTGTGTGTGTATGTGCTTGGATGTTTTTTTCCCAATATAAACATTTTTGTTTGGTCAAGCCTGCCTGGAACACACACCACACACACACTGATGCTCCACCCACTCAGGCCCAGGAGGGAGGAGGGGCTGAGTGAGTTCTCTTTGTCTTCACCTCTCTTCATCCCTCTATCTCCAACCTCCTGACTCCGCCTGCAGGAGAGAGGGCTGATGTGTGCAAGTGTTTCTTTGTGTCCTCTCTCTCTCTCTCTCTCTCTCTCTCTCTCTCTCTCTCTCTCTCTCTCTCTCTCTCTCTCTCTTTCTCTCTCTTTCTCTCGCTCTTTCTCTCACTCTTCTCTCTCTCTCCCTTCTCTCTCCCACACACATGCTAAGTAGCATAAATAGCTTTGCGTGTGACGTGTGTGTGTGTGTGTGCGTGCATGCGTGTAAATGCGTGTGTGGTGCAGCACAGTACAGTGCCTGGTACATGCTTGGCAGATGCTCACTCTCTGACACGTGAAATATCTGTTAATGTGTGTTAAATAAAACCACTCCTGGCTTTTTGCTTGGTGCAAACTGGAGAGGCATCACATGCTGTTATGGGCCCAAAAGGCATGTGTCTGTATGTTTTATCGCCATTTGTGTGTACGAGTGTGTGTGTGTATGTGTGATTGAAAAATATGTTTGTTGTGTCTATGTAAACTTGTCTTTGATTGTGAATTGTAGCCTACGAGTGTGTGTGTGTGTGTGGTTGCTTGTCTGCGATTGTGAATACATTTTTGTCTGTGTGTGTCTGCGTGCGTGTGTGGTGTGTGCGTGCGTGTGTGTGTGTGTGTGACTGCATGTGTGTGAATGTGAATGTCTCTGTGTGATCTGTTCTGAGCAGAACTGCTGTACTGTACAGAGCTACACATCAAAGGCAGCTCTTAAGGCCGTTTAACACTATGACTGCTAGCTGTGCTGCTATAATGACTCATCCATTGAACAGACCTGCGTTAAGACCTGGTTACCCTGTCCCTGACCTGTAGTTACCACAGATACCTGAGCTATGTGTTCCATGACACTGTTTTTTGCAACAAACAGAACAAATCAGAAGAGATTGAAACACAGCTTTATCTGCTCTAGATGTCTATGGTCCTGTACTGCCTTTCAAATCAAATCACATTTTATTTGCCACATAGCAGATGTTATTGTGGGTTTAGTTAAAAGCTTGTGCTTCTAGGTCCGACAGTGCAGTAATATCTAACAAGTAATATCTAACAATTTCACAACATATACCCAATACACACAAATCTAAGTAAGGAATGGAATTAAGAATATATACATGGATGAGCAATGACAGAGCGGCATGGACTAAGATACAGTAGAATAGTATAGAATACAGTATATACATATGAGATGAGTAATGCAAGATATGTAAACATTATTAAAGTGAATAGTGTTCCATTTCTTAAAGTGGCCAGTGATTTCTAGTCTAGGTCTACAGACCGCACCACCCTCTGGAGAGCCCTGCGGTTGCTAGTGGTGCAGTTGCCGTACCAGGCGGTGATACAGCCCGACAGGATGCTCTCAATTGTGCATCTGTAAAAGTTTGTGAGGGTTTTAGGTGCCAAGACTAAAAAGGCTCTGTTGCGCCTTCTTCACCACACTGTCTGTGTGGGTAGACCATTTCAGTTTGCCAGTGATGTGTACGCAAAGGAACTTGAAGCTTTCCACCTTCTCCACTGCGGTCCCGTCGATGTGGATAGGGGGGTTCACCCTCTGCTGTTTCCTGAAGTCCACGATCATCTCCTTTGTTTTGTTGACGTTGAGTGAGAGGTTATTTTCCTGGCACCGCACTCCCAGAGCCCTCACATCCTCCCTGTAGGCTGTCTCGTCATTGTTGGTAATCAAGCCTACTACTGTTTTGTCGTCTGTAAACTTGATGATTGAGTTGGAGGCGTGCTTGGCCACGCAGTCATGGGTGAACCGGGAGTACAGGAGTGGGCTGAGCACTCACCCTTGTGGAGCCCCAGTGTTAAGTATCAGCGAAGTGGAGGTGTTGTTTCCTACCTTCACCACCTGGGGGCGGCCCGTCAGGAAGTCCAGGACCCAGTTGCACAGGGCGGGGTTCAGACTCAGGGCCTCAAGCTTAATGATGAGCTTGGCGGGTACTATGGTGTTGAATGCTGAGCTATAGTCAATGAACAGCATTCTTACATAGGTATTCCTCTTGTCCAGATGGGATAGGGCAGTGTGCAGTGTGATGGCAATTGCATCGTCTGTGGATATATTGGGTCGGTAAGCAAATTGAAGTGGGTCTAGGGTGACAGGTAAGGTAGAGGTGATATGATCCTTGACTAGTCTCTCAAAGCACTTCATGATGACAGAGGTGAGTGCTACAGGGCTATAGTCATTTAGCTCAGTTACCTTTGCTTTCTTGGGTACAGGAACAATGGTGGCCATCTTCAAGCATGTGGGGACAGCAGACTGGGATAGGGAGAGATTGAATATGTCTGTAAACACACCAGCCAGCTGGTTTGTGAATTCTCTGAGGACACGGCTAGTGATGCCGTCTGGGCCGGCAGCCTTGCGAGGGTTAACATTCTTAAACATCTTACTCATGTCAGCCACGGAGAAGGAGAGCCCACAGTCCTTGGTAGTGGGCCGCATCGGTGGCACTGTATTATCCTCAAAGCGGGCGAAGAAGGTGTTTAGCTTGTCCGGAAGCAAGACGTCGGTGTCGGCGACGTGGCTGGTTTTCCTTTTGTAGTCTGTGATTGTCTGTAGACCCTGCCACATACGTCTCGTGTTTGAGCCATTGAATTGCGACTACACTTTGTCTCTATACTGACGTTTTGCCTGTTTGATTGCCTTGCGGAGTGAATAGCTACACTGTTTGTATTCTGCCATATTCCCAGTCACCTTGCCATGGTTAAATGTAGTAGTTCGCGCTTTCAGTTTTGTGCGAATGTTGCCATCTATCCACGGTTTCTGGTTAGGGTAGGTTTTAATAGTCACAGTGGGCACAAGATCTCCTATACACTTCCTGATAAACTCAGTCACCGTGTCAGTGTATTAGTGTAAATTATTTTTGCAAGCTACCCGGAACATATCCCAGTCCGGGTGATCAAAATAATCTTGAAGCGTGGATTCCGATTAGTCAGACCAGCGTTGAATAGTCCTTAGCACGGGTACTTCCTGTTTTGAGTTTCTGACTATAGGAGCAAAATTGAGTCGTGGTCAGATTTTCTGAAAGGAGGGCGGGGGAGGGCCTTGTAAGCATTCCGGAAGTTAGAATAGCAATGGTTGAGTGTTTTAGCAGCGCGAGTACAACAGTCGATATGTTGATAGAACTTCAGCAGCCTAGTCCTCAAATTTGCTATGTTAAAATCCCCAGCTGCAATAAATGCAGCCACAGGATATCTGGTTTCGATTTGCATAAAGTCCAGTGAAGTTCTTTGAGGGCCGTCGTGGTATCGGCTTGAGGGGGGATATAACCGGCCGTGGCTATAAACGAGGAAAATTCTCTTGGGAGATAATATAGTCGGCATTTGATTGTGAGGTATTCTAGGTCAGGTGAACAAAAGGACTTGAGTTCCTGTATGTTACTACAATTACACCATGAGTCGTTAATCATGAAACACACACCTCCGCCCTTCTGCTTCCCGCAGAGATATTTATTTCTGTCTGCGCGATGAACTGAGAACACATCTGGCTGGACCGATTTCGACAGAATATTCTGCAAGAGCCATGTTTCCGTGAAACAAAGTATGTTACAGGCCCTGATGTCTCTCTGGAAAGAAGCCCTTGCCCTGAACTCATCAACTTTGTTATCCAAATACTGAACATTAGCGAGTAATATACTCGGAAGCGGTGGGTGGTGTGCGCGCCTCCTAAGTCAAACCAGCAGGCCGCTCTGAGTGCCTCTCATTCGCCGGCGATGTTTTGGGTCGGCCTCTGGAATCAGTTCAATTGCCCTGGGGAGAGCGAACAAAGGATCTGCTTCGGGAAAGTCGTATTCCTGGTCGTAATGCTGGTAGTTCTGGTGATTTACTGCTGCTCTGATATCCAATAGTTTTTCCCAGCTGAATGTAATGATACAAAACATTTTCTGAGCTAATAATGTAAAAAATAATACAAAAAAATAAATAAAAATACTGCAAGGTTTCCTAAGAGCTAGTTGCGAGGCTGCCATCTTCGTCGGCGCCATCTTAGTATGTGTGTAATGTGGGAAATATGTGTGTCTCTACATGCTAAGCACACAGTTAGCTGTAGCCTAGCAGTAGCACTTTGCACTGCATTCCCTCTCCACATCCCTAGTCTATTTAGCGCTGATAAGCTATTACCATGTAGCTTAATTCTTGCAGGTTGACGTTTATTGACATGAATCTTGCCCTGGAGGCAGAACTGAGCAATGAGATAGCTGCAAAGCAAAATCAAATCAAATCACATTTTATTTGACACATGTGGCGAATACAACAGGTATAAATGCTTACTTACAAGCCGTTAACCAACATTGCAGTTTTAAGAAAATATTTACTAAATAAACTAAAGTAAAAACAATTGGGGGGGTTTATAACACGATAAAATAACAATAATGAGGCTATATACAGGGGATACCAGTACCGAGTCAATGTGCGGGGGTACAGTTTAGTCGAGGTAATTTGTACATGTAGGTGGGGGTAAAGTGAGTATACATAGATAATAAACAGCGAGTAGCAGCAGTGTAAAAACAAAGGGGGAGGTGTCAATGCATATAGTCCGGGTCGCCATTTAATTAATTGTTCAGCAGTCTTATGGCTTAGGGGTAGAAGCTGTTAAGGAGCCTTTTGGACCTAGACTTGGCGCTCCGGTACCGCTTGCCGTGCGGTAGCAGAGAGAACAATCTATGAGTATTTGACAATTTTTTGGGCCTTCCTCTGACACTGCCTAGTATATAGGTCCTGTATGGCAGGAAGCTTGGCCCCAGTGATGTACTGGGCTGTACGCACTACCCTCTGTAGCGCCTTACGGTCGGATGCCGAGATGTTGCCATACCAGGTGGTGATGCAACCTGTCAGGATGCTCTCGATGGTGCAGCTGTATAACTTTTTGAGAATCTGGGGACCCATGCCAAATCTTTTCAGTCTCCGGATGGGGAAAAGGCGTTGTCGTGCCCTCTTCACATCTTTCTTGGTGAGTTTGGACCATGATAGTTTGTTGGTGATGTGGACACCAAGGAACTTGAAACTCTCAACCCTCTCGACAACAGCCCAGTCGATGTGAATGGGGGCATGTTCGGCCCTCCTTTTTCTGTAGTCCACGATCATCTCCTTTGTCTTGCTCACTTTGAGGGAGAGGTTGTTGTCCTGGCACCACACTGCCAGGTCTCTGACCTCCTCCCAATAAGCTGTCTCATCGTTGTCGGTGATCAGGTCTATCACCGTTGTGTAGTCAGCAAACTTAATGATGGTGTTGGAGTCGTGCTTGGCCACGCAGTCGTGGGTGAACAGGGAGTACAGGAGGGGACTAAGCACGCACCCCTGAGGGGCCCCCGTGTTGAGGATCAGCGTGGCAGATGTGTTGTTGCCTACCCTTACCACATGGGGGCAGCCCGTCAGGAAGTCCGGGATTCAGTAGCAGAGGGAGGTGTTTAGTCCCAGGGTCCTTAGCTTAGTGATGAGCTTTGTGGGCACAATGGTGTTGAACGCTGAGCTGGAGTCAATGAATAGAATTCTCACATAGGTGTTCATTTTGTCCAGGTGGGAAAGGGCTGTGTGGAGTGCGATTGAGATTGCGTCATCTGTGGATCTGTTGGAGCGTTATGCGAATTGGAGTGGGTCTAGGGTTTCCGGGATGATGGTGTTGATGTGAGCCATGACCAGCCTTTCAAAGCACTTCATGGCTACCAACGTGAGTGCTATGGGGTGGTAGTGCCGAAGGTTACCCTCGCTTTCTTGGGCACTGGGACTATGGTGGTCTGCTTGAAACATGTATGTATTACAGACTCGGTCAGGGAGAGGTTGATAATGTCAGTGAAGACACTTGCCAGTTGGTCCGCACATGCTCTGAGTACACGTCCTGGTAATCCGTCTGGCCCCGCGGCCTTGTGAATGTTGACCTGTTTAAAGGTCTTGCTCACATCGGCTACGGAGAGTGTGATAACACAGTCGTCCGGAACAGCTGGTGCTCTCATGCATGCTTCAGTTTTGCTTGCCTCGAAGCGAGCATAAAAGGCATTTAGCCCGTCTGGTAGGCTTGCGTCACTGGGCAGCTCGCGGCTGGGTTTCCCTTTGTAGTAGTTTGCGACTACGAAAAATATAGATAAACTCTCTTGGTAGATAGTGTGGTCTACAGCTTACCATGAGGTACTCTACCTCAGGCGAGCAATACCTAGAGACTACATTAATATTAGACATCACGCACCAGCTGTTATTGACAAATAGACACACACCCCCACCCCTGTATATTATCCGTGTTGTCGTTCAGCCACGACTCGGTGAAACATAAGATATTACAAAATTGTCTATATTGTAAACATTCATGAAAACCAATGTGCTTTTTGGTCTTAATTTAAGGTTAGGGTTAGCCATTAGGATTAGCAGTGTGGTTAGGGTTAAGGTTAGGGTTAGGTGTAAAATCCGATTTTATGACTTTGTGGCTTTGCCAGCTAGTGACCACTCTGCAGATCTGCCTCCGGAGCAATATTCATGACAAAAAATGCTAACCTGTCTAATTCTCAGCTGGAGTGCTTAGTGCGCTGCTTCTTGTATGTCAAACTCCTTACTAGTCTGCTGTTTCTGTAGCTGTAGTGCTTAGCACACTGCTGTTTCTATACCTAAGCATTTGTCAGTGTGCTGTTTCACTAGCTTAGCGTTTAACTTCTGTGCTATCTCTTCCTCAGGTCCTCTGCTTCTGATCTAATGATAATGTAATCCACTAGGCTGGATAACTGATTCCCTCTCTGTGTCTGGGTGTCTTTTGTTGTTTGTGTTTGTGGGTGGGTGGGTGGGTGGGTGGGTGTGTGCGTGCGTGCGTGCGTGCGTGCGTGCGTGTTTGTGTGTGTGATTTCACTCCCAGCCAGGAACGGCAGTAAATGAAGGAGAAACAAAGAGGCAGACACCCACTGATCTCACCCTGGTGGAGGAAACGAGTCAGGGGTAGGGGGAGTGAGAGAGACAAGGGGGAGCAGAGGGATAGAGAGGGGAGAGTGAGGGGGAGGAGGGGAAGACCAGACTGGGGAAGACAAACAGACACAAAGGAGGAAGGGCAAAAAAGAAAATAATGTGTATTGGAGTTCTACTGAGCCTTTTTTAATTGAAACAGCAGTCCTTCCCTCTATTCTACACCTCCATTTAGCTCCCCTCTATGTTTGCTGTCCCTTGCTAGATGAGAGACCATGTGTATTTCCTGGAGTCTATATCGACTGGGCCATGGGTTGTGTAATATTTATCATTAGGCCTTGCCCTCTGGTTCTGTATTGATGTGATCACTGTCGCACATTGATTTTGTCACTAGCTGTGTGGAGTATTGACTGCTGTTATAACCATGTTGTTTATAAATGGTATCTGTACTGTACACTACACAAACACACACACACTGCCCTAGTTCCTCCACAGTAGATTATGAATATTGGAGAAGAGGATAAGATGGCAGGGAGTGCTTTACTTTTGCACCATGTAGCTTTCAGCACATCTCTCTCTGTGTATGTATGATTCATGAGCATTTACAAAGCCCTGGCAGAGACACGTCTCCCTCCGCTGAGAGATACACTTTAAAGTTTGTGTGTGTGTGTGTGTGCGTGTGTGTGTGTTCACAAACTCAGTCACCCTTTCACCGGACATGTTTTGTCTGAGTGAACTCCGATGTAGGATGTGTCATTTTAAGGTCAGACAGCGGGACAAACATGGACTTAAAGACACGAGTTGTAGCAGTTTAATTTCACCCAATAGATATGGGGGTTTATCAAAATCAGATTTGTTTTTGAATTGTTTGTTGATCTGTGTAATCTGATGCAAATACGGTGCATTTGGAAAGTATTCAGACCCCTTGATGTTTTTTTTTTCTGTTTTTTTTTTGTATATTTTTTCTTTTCTTTTAAATATGTGTTATATATTCATTTTTATTTATTTGTTTAGTTTTTTAGTTTTTTTGGGGGGGGGGAATGGATCAGCTTAATATTGCACATAGATTGTATCTTCTATCAATGTAATTGTCTGCATCACTTCCAATCCCCCATGTTCTTTTTCAAGACCCCTTGATGTTAGTCTTATTCTAAAATTGATTTTTTTTTAAATCAATCTACACACAATACCCCATAATGACAAAGCAAACAGGTTTTTATAAAATCTTGCAAATTTATAAAACAAATAAATAAACTCAGCAAAAAAAGAAACAGGACCCTGTCTTTCAAAGATAATTTGTAAAAATCCAAATACCTTCACAGATCTTCATTGTAAAGGGTTTAAACGCTGTTTCCCATGCTTGTTCAATGAACCATAAACAATTCACGAACATGCACCTGTGGAACGGTCGTTAAGACACTAACAGCTTACAGACAGTAGGCAATTAAGGTCACAGTTATGAAAACTTAGGACACTAAAGAGGCCTTTCTACTGACTCTGAAAAACACCAAAAGAAAGATGCCCAGGGTCCCTGCTCATCTGCGTGAACGTACATTAGGCATGCTGCAAGGAGGCATGAGGACTGCAGATGTGGCCAGGGCAATAAATTGCAATGTCCGGACTGTGAGACGCCTAAGACAGCGCTACAGGGAGACAGGACGGACAGCTGATCGTCCTCACAGTGGCGGAGCATGTGTAACAACACCTGCACAGGAGATACAAGATTTTTACTTTTTTTTTAAATTTTAGTCATTTAGCAGACGCTCTTATCCAGAGCGACTTACAGTTAGTGAATACATATATATATTTTTTTCCCCCCGTGGGAATCAAACCCACAACCCTGGCATTGCAAACACCATGCTCTATCAACTGAGCTACATCCCTGCCGGCCATTCCCTCCCCTACCCTGGACGACGCTGGGCCAATTGTGCGCCGCCCATGAGTCTCCCGGTCGCGGCCGGCTGCGACAGAGCCTGGATTCGAACCAGGATCTCTAGTGGCACAGTTAGCACTGCGATGCAGTGCCTTAGACCACTGCGCCACTCAAGATGGCAACAACAACTGCCCGAGTTACACCAGGAACGCATAATCCCTCCATCAGTGTTCAGACTGTCCGCAATAGGCTGAGAGAGGCTGGACTGAGGGCTTGTAGGCCTGTTGTAAGGCAGGTCCTCACAAGACATCACCGGCAACAACGTCGCCTATGGGCACAAACCCACCGTCGCTGGACCAGACAGGACTGGCAAAAAGAAGGAATGAGCGTTACACCGAGGCCTGTACTCTGGAGCGGGATAGATTTGGAGGTGGAGGGTCCGTCATGGTCTGGGGCGGTGTGTCACAGCATCATCGGACTGAACTTGTGTGCGTGATTTCCTGCAAGACAGCAATGTCAGTGTTCTGCCATTGCCAGCGAAGAGCCCGGATCTCAATCCCATTGAGCACGTCTGGGAGGGTGAGGGCTAGGTGGAAGGGTGGGGTAACATCTCACAGCAAGAACTGGCAAATCTGGTGCAGTCCATGTGGAGGAGATGCACTGCAGTACTTAATGCAGCTGGTGGCCACACCAGATACTGACTGTTACTTTTGATTTTGACCCCCCCTTTGTTCAGTGACACATTATTCAATTTCTGTTAGTCACATGTCTGTGGAATTTGTTCAGTTTATGTCTCAGTTGTTGATTCTTGTTATGTTCATACAAATATTTACACATGTTAAGTTTGCTGAAAATAAACGCAGTTGACAGTGAGAGGACGTTTTTTTTTTTTTGTGGAGTTTATATATATATATATATATATATATATATATATATATATGAAATATCACATTTACATAAGTATTGAGACCCTTTACTCAGTACTTTGTTGAAGAACCTTTGGCAGCCTCAAGTCTTCTTGGGTATGACGCTACAAGCTTGGCACACCTGTATTTGTGGAGTTTCTCTTGTTCTTCTCTGCAGATCCTCTCAAGCTCTGTCAGATTGGATGGGGAGCGTCGCTGCACAGCTATTTTCAGGTCTCTCCAGAGATGTTCGATCAGGTTCAAGTCCGGGCTCTAGCAGGGCCACTCAAGGACATTCAGAGACTTGTCCCAAAGCCACTCCTGCGTTGTCTTGGCTGTGTGCTTAGGGTCGTTGTCCTGTTGGAAGGTGAACCTTCACCCCAGTCTGAGGTCCTGAGCGCTCTGGAGCAGGTTTTCATCAAGGATCTCTTTGTACTTTGCTCCGTTCATCTTTCCCTCGATCCTGACTAGTCTCTCAGTCCCTGCCGCTGAAAACATCCCCACAGCATGATGCTGCCACCACCATGCTTCACCGTAAGGATGGTATTGGCCAGGTGAAGAGCGGTGCCTGGTTTCCTCCAGACGTGACGCTTGGCATTCAGGCCAAAGATTTCAATCTTGGTTTCATCAGACTAGAGAATCTTGTTTCTCATGGTCTGAGAGTCCTTTAGGTGCCTTTTGGCAAACTCCAAGTGGGCTGTCATGTGCCTTTGACTCAGGAGTGGCTTCCGTCTGGCCACTCTACCATAAAGGCCTGATTGGTGGAGTGATGGTTGTCCTTCTGGAAGGTTCTCCCATCTCCACAGAGGAACTCTGGAGCTCTGTCAGAGTGACCATCGGGTTCTTGGTCAACTCCCTGACCAAGGCCATTCTCCCCCGATTGCTCAGTTTGGCCGGGCGGCCAGCTCTAGGAAGAGTCTTGGTGGTTCCAAACTTCTTCCATTTAAGAATTATGAGGCACTGTGTTCTTGGGGACCTTCAATGCTGCAGAAATTGTTTGGTACCTTTCCCCAGATCTGTGCATCGACACAATCCTGTCTCGGAGCTCTATGGACAATTCCTTCGACCTCATGGCTTGGTTTTTGCTCTGACATGCACTCTCAACTGTGGGACCTTATATAGACAGGTGTGTGCCTTTCCAAATCATGTCCAATCAATTGAATTTACCACAGGTGGACTCCAATCAAGTTGTATTTGTATTTGTATTTGTTAAGGATGCCCATTAGCTGCTGCCAAGGCAGCAGCTACTCTTCCTGGGGTCCTGCAATATTAAGGCAGTTATACACAGCCCATCTTAAATTAGCCCACCCAACTACCTCATCCCCATATTGTTATTTATTTTTCTCATTTGCACCCCAGTATCTCTATTTGCACATCATCTCATGCACATCTATCATTCCAGTGTTAATACTAATTGTTATTATTTTGCACTATGGCCTATTTATTGCCTTACCTCCATAACTTGCTACATTTGCACACACTGTATATATATTTTCTGTTGTATTTTTTGACTTTATGTTTTGTTTTACCCCATATGTAACTCTGTGTTGTTGTTTTTATCGCACTGCTTTGCTTTATCTTGGCCAGGTCTCAGTTGTAAATGAGAACTTGTTCTCAACTGGCTTACCTGGTTAAATAAGGGTGAAATAAATACAATAAAATAATAAAAAAATATATACAATTTAAAATATTACATGACATTATATTTCATAACACTTTACCCAATACATGTAGTGTGTTCCCTCAGGCCACTACTTCACTATCACATATTTACAGTACAACATACATGTGTACGTGTGGGTAGAGTGAGTGTCTATATGTACCTGTGTGTGTGTCTCTTCACAGTCCCCGCTGTTCCACAAGGTGTATTTTTACCTGTTTTTTAAAATCTGATTCTACTGCTTGCGTCAGTTACCTGATGTGGAATAGAGTTCCATGTAGTCATGGCTCTATGTAGTACTGTGCGCCTCCCATAGTCCGTTCTGGACTTGGGGCTGTGAAGAGACCTCTGGTGGCATGTCTTGTGGGGTATGCATGGGTGTCCGAGCTGTGTGCCAGTATTCCAAACAGACCGCTCGGTACATTCAGCTCGTCGACACCTCTCACAAAAACAAGCAGTGATGAAGTCAATCTCTCTTCCACTCTGAGCCAGGAGAGACTGACATGCATGTCATCAATGTTAGCTCTCCGTGAGCTTTTAAGGGCCAGCCGTGCTGCCCTGTTCTGAGCCAAATGCAATTTTCCCAAGTCCCTCTTTGTGGCACCTGACCACATTGCTGAACAGTAGTCAAGGTGCGACAAAACTAGGGCCTGTAGGACCTGCCTTGTTGATAGTGTTGTTAAGAAGGTAGAGCAGCGCTTAATTATGGACATACTTCTCCCCATCTTAGCAACTGTTGTATCAATATGCTTTGACCATGACAGTCTACAATCCAGGATTACTCCAAGCAGTTTAGTCACCTCAACTTGCTCAATTTCCACATTATTCATTACGAGATGTAGTTGAGGTTTAGGGTTTAGTGAATGATTTGACCCAAATACAATGCTTTTAGTTTTGGAAATATTCAGGACTAACTTATTCCTTGCCACCCATTCCAAAACTAACTGCAACTCTTTAAGTGTTGCAGTTATTTCAGTTGCTGTTGTAGCTGACGTGTATAGTGTTAGTAAAGCTGATGTCGTTAGTAAAGATTCCCTGGGGAATTACTGATTCTACCTGGATTTTGTTTGAGGCTTCCATTAAAGAACACCCTCTGTGTTGTTAGACAAGTAACTCTTTATCCACATTATAGCAGGGGGTGTAAAGCCATAACACTATATAGTGCACTACTTTTCCAGCAGCAGACTATGATCGATAATGTCAAAAGCCACACTAAAGTCTAACAAAACAGCCCCCACAATATTTTAATCATCAGTTTCTCTCAGCCAATCATCAGTTATTTGTGTAAGTGCTGTGCTTGTTGAATGTCCTTTTCTATAAGCATGCTGAAAGTGTGTTAATTTGTTTACAGTAAAATAGCATTGTATCTGGTCAAACACAATTTTTTCCAATCGTTTTCTAAGTGTTGGTAACAGGCTAATTGGTCGGCTGTTTGAGCCAGTAAAGGGGGCTTTACTATTCTTAGGTGGCGGAATGACTTTTGCTTTCCTCCAAGCCTGGGGGCACACCCATTCTAGTAGGCTTAAATAGAAAATATGGCCAATAGGAGTGTCAATATCGTCCGCTATTATTGTAGAAACATCTTAAGGATGATCAATGGAAACAGGATGCACCTGAGCTCAATTTTGAGTGTCATAGAAAAGGGTCTGAATACTTATGTAAATATGGTATTTCTGTTTTTATTTTTGTTATTTTTGCAAAAGTTTCTAAAAACCTGCCTTCGCTTTGTCATTGTAGGGTATAGATTGATGAGGGATTTTTAAAAAAAATCCATTTTATAATAAGGCTGTAACGTAACAATGTGGAAGAGGTGAAGGGGTCTGAATAATTTCTGAATGCACTGTATGTGTCTCTAATATGGTCATACATTTGGCAGGAGGTTAGGAAGTGCAGCTCAGTTTCCACCTCATTTTGTGGGCAGTGTGCACATAGCCTGTCACTGAGTCTGTACATTGTCAAAGCTTTCCTCAATTTTGGGTCAGTCACAGTGTTCAGGTATTCTGCCACTGTGTACTCTGTTTAGGGCCAAGAAGCATTCCAGTTTGCGCTTTTTTTTGTTTCATTCTTTCCAATGTGTCAAGTAATTCTATTTTCTCATGATTTGGTTGGGTCTAATTGTGTTGCTTTTGCTGTCCTGGGGCTCGGTGGGGTCTGTTTGTGTTTGTGAACAGAGCCCCAGGACCAGCCTGTTAGGGGACTCTTCTCTAGGTTAATCTCTCTGTAGGTGATGGTCTCTCTCTGTCTTTCTTTTTCTGTCTCTCTCTCTGTCTCTCTCTGTCTCTCTCTCTGTGTCTCTCTCTTTCTGCCTCTCTTTCTCTCCTTACCTCTCCCTCTCTCTGTGCAGCTAGAGTAGTTACAATGCCTGCCCACTGAGTTGGGAGTAATGTAGTAATGTTTGGCTATTTGAGCTGACATTTTCCTGCTGACAGACTCTTTCTGCCTGAGTGGACGGTCTGTTCAAATAACAGAAAAAATTGTGTCATAACTGAGTGACCCAAACACTACTAAACACTACATGAGAAGTGATTCACTCTGTTTAATAGACAGACGACTGATGTTATAATCCTTTATTTATAAGGTTATAAGGTGAAGGATTGTCACATAGAGATTACAGTAAAATATGAAGAGGACCTGGGTAGAGTGTAGTGTAGCCCTTTGACTTTGGAGTGACCAAAGTGAGGTTGAGTGAATGAAATATGTATACAGTACCAGTCAAAAGTTTGGACACACCTACTCATTCCAGGGTTTTTCTTTATTTTTACTATTTCTTCATTGTAGAATAATATTGAAGACATCAAAATTATGAAATAACACATATGGAATCATGTAGTAACCAAAAAAGTTGGTTGAGAGAATGGCAAGGGTGTGCAAAGCTGTCATCAAGGCAAAGGTTGGCTATTTGAAGAATCTCAAATATAAAATATATTTAGATTTGTTTAACCCTTTTTTGGTTACTTCATGATTCCATATGTGTTATTTCATAGTTTTGATGTCTTCACTACTATTCTACAATGTAGAAAATAGTTTTTAAAAATAAAGAAAAACCCTTGAATGAGTAGGTGTGTCCAAACTTTTGACTGGTACTGTATATTGACCTGTTCTAAGATGTTTTCATATCATGCTGACCCCTCTCTCCCCTCTCTCTCTCTCTCCCTTCAGTGAGGTTTGCAGATTGTGGCCTGGGCAACAGGGTTCTGTTGGAGGTGGGCGACGCTGTGGACTTCAGGCTGGGTGAAGATGGCATGGTGTACGCCCGGCACGCCCTCCGTCTGGCGGACAGGAAGAGAGCCTTCTTAGTGGTGCGAGCGAGGGATCAGGAAACCAAGGAGGAGTGGAACACACGCGTTCACCTCCAGCTCCGGACAGACGGACAGGGAGACACGACAGAACACAACAAACAGGTATGGAAAGAATAGAATATCACAATTGGTCATTTAGCAGAAGCTTTTATCTATTCAAGGTGACCCTTTTGGTTCCAGGTATACCATTCTGGTTTCCATGTAGAACCCTTTCCACATAGAGGATTCTACATGGAACCCAAAAGGGTTCTACTTGGAACCAAAAAGGGTTCTCCGGTAGGGACAGTCAAAGAATCCTTTTGGAACCCTTTTTTCTAAGAGTTTAGGTATGGAGAAAAGACACATGAATAATTATAATGTGGAGATGGAAGTCAGAGGAGCAGTTCATCATAAGGCTACATTATCCATCAGTCAATTAACCAAGTTTCCCGACCACTCTTACTTATTTATAAGGATTCACTAATGTTACATTTACTAAATAAAAATTCACAGCCCACTCTGTTAGCCTTTGATGGCTAGTGAAGTGCTGATAACCACAGAAACAAGACAGCTCTCGCTACAGTACAGCCATCCTAAATGGCACCCTATTCCCTATATAGTGCACTACACCCTATGAGTGCCCTGGTCAAAAGTAGTGCACTATATAGGGAATACATTGCCATTTGGGACGCACACATAGCATCTGATGCTGCTGCCTCCTGTGTGTAAATTAGAGAAATAAGTAGGTCGTCTCTATAAGGGGAGACATTAAAGAGCCACTACAGCGACCTGTTCACATCTCCCAGTAAAAATGTTCCCAGAAATAGTGCAGTGCAATATACTTACTGTGTCCATTACAGTCTCTCAGCCTTCTGTGGGAGCAGTGAAAACAGTGTGAGAAAGGAAAAAGCTGTTAAAAACAACACCAATATGAAACCTGTGAATAAAAGCTATGAAATGTAACCAGTGGAGTGTTAGGCAGCTATTAGTCAGCTAGCTCTCTTAACAGACTGATGGAGCAGAATACTCTGAGAGAAGGGAGGGAGGGAGGGTTTGGTGAGAGGGAGAGAAAAGATGGAGTGAGATTTGGGGGAAGGAAGCAGGAGAGAGAGAAGGATAAGGATAGATGTATAGAGAAAGAGAAAAATAGAGAAGGGATGAGCTGGAGGGATAGAGCTGGAGGGATAGAGATAGAGGGATAGAGATGGAGGGATATAGATGGAGGGATAGAGATGGAGGGATATAGATGGAGGGATATAGATGGAGGGATATAGATGGAGGGATATAGATGGAGGGATATAGTTGGAGGGGTATAGATGGAGGGATAGAGATGGAGGGATATAGATGGAGGGGTATAGATGGAGGGATATAGATGGAGGGATATAGATGGAGGGGTATAGATGGAGGGATATAGATGGAGGGATATAGATGGAGGGATATAGATGGAGGGATATAGTTGGAGGGGTATAGATGGAGGGATAGAGATGGAGGGATATAGATGGAGGGGTATAGATGGAGGGATATAGATGGAGGGATATAGATGGAGGGATATAGATGGAGGGGTAGAGGTGGAGGGGTAGAGATGGAGGGATATAGATGGAGGGGTAGAGGTGGAGGGGTAGAGGTGGAGGGGTAGAGGTGGAGGGGTAGAGATGGAGGGGTAGAGGTGGAGGGGTAGAGGTGGAGGGGTATAGATGGAGGGGTGGAGATGGAGGGGTATAGTTGGAGGGGTATAGTTTAGGGGTAGAGATGGAGGGGTAGAGATGGAGGGGTATAGATGGAGGGATATAGATGGAGGGGTAGAGATGGAGGGGTATAGTTGGAGGGGTATAGTTTAGGGGTAGAGATGGAGGGGTAGAGATGGAGGGGTATAGTTGGAGGGGTAGAGATGGAGGGGTATAGATGGAGGGATATAGATGGAGGGGTAGAGATGGAGGGGTATAGTTGGAGGGGTATAGTTGGAGGGGTATAGTTTAGGGGTAGAGATGGAGGGGTAGAGGTGGAGGGGTATAGATGGAGGGGTGGAGATGGAGGGGTATAGATGGAGGGGTAGAGATGGAGGGGTATAGATGGAGGGGTAGAGGTGGAGGGGTAGAGATGGAGGGGTATATTTGGAGGGGTATAGTTTAGGGGTAGAGATGGAGGGGTAGAGATGGAGGGGTAGAGATGGAGGGGTATAGTTGGAGGGGTATAGTTTAGGGGTAGAGATGGAGGGGTAGAGATGGAGGGATATAGATGGAGGTGTTGAGATGGAGGGGTATAGATGGAGGGGTGGAGATGGAGGGGTATAGTTGGAGGGGTATAGTTTAGGGGTATAGATGGAGGGGTAGAGATGGAGGGGTAGAGATGGAGGGGTGGAGATGGAGGGATAGAGATGGAGGGGTATAGTTGGAGGGGTGGAGATGGAGGGATATAGAAAGAGGATGTGATGTCTAAGAGAGATCCTATTAAATTACATGGGTAATTAACTAAGTATTTTAATTCCTAATTCTATGGCTAATTCTATGACATAAACAGAGCGTGCGTGTGTGTGAGAGAGAGAGATATTTTGTTTTTGTATGTTTCTTTTCTTCCTGGTGTTTTCTGGAATAACTTATTGATGTGTGTGGGTTTGTCAGAGAAATCTGTCTGTGTGTCTATATTTTTGTCTTTGTCTGTATGTTGGTGTGTAACATGTTTTTCTCTGCAGGTGAACTCCAGTGATGCAACTGTGATCATGTTTCCATGGCGCAGCGTGGTCGTCAGGGGTGATGGATCTCTGAGGCGGGTAAAGAGGGACTGGGTCATCCCCCCCATCAACGTCCCCGAGAACTCACGAGGACAGTTCCCAGAGGAGCTAGTCAGGGTAGGACACACACACGGTTCAGAGGACACATTTCACACACATTTCCCAGGGGTGCTAATCAAGGGAAGACAAACACACTGTCACGCAAAGTCTGTCATTTGGCCACTAGCGCAGAGGGTTTCATAGAGTGTGTGTTTGTGTGTTAATGTAGCTCAGTTGGTAGAGCATGGCGCTTGCAACGCCAGGGTTGTGGGTTCGTTTCCCACGGGGGGCCAGTATGAAAATGTATGCACTCACTAACTGTAAGTCGCTCTGGATAAGAGCGTCTACTAAAATGTAAATATAATGTTTTGTGTGTATGTACAGTGTATGTGTGTAGCGCTCACTATTTCCGCCTGACACCATCTGCTGGTATGATATTTATATTAGAATCTGTGGAGAGACAGGGGGTTAATGGAAGGGTTCTAGTGATTTATACGTGTTTCATTAAGGTTTATGGTGCATCTGCTGCTTCCTGTCTGTACTGTATAGCCTATGTATGGTGTTGAGTGGAGCTAAATATGTTTTAAATAAAAGTGTGGTTGTGTAACTGTATCTAAAGTGGGAATATCTCTCCCTCCCTCCCTCTTGCTCTCCCACTCGCTCTCTCTTTCCCCCTGTGGTCTAGATCCGGTCGGACCGTGATAAGAACCGTCTCCTGCGGTACAGTGTGACTGGACCCGGTGCTGACCAGCCTCCGACCGGGATCTTCATCATCAACCCTATCTCTGGTCAGCTCTCTGTGACCAAACCCCTCGACCGCGAACACATCTCCAACTTCCATGTAAGTGTGTAACTGGGGTTGCAAAATTCTGGTAACTTTCCCAAAATTCCCAGGTTTTTCAGAAATCCTGGTTGGAAGATTCACTGGATCAGGAGGGAATCCTATATAGAGAATCCCTCTGACCACATTATTTGCTGCCAATTGCTGGTGTATGTAAAACGTCACACTGAGGTAGTTGGACAGGAAACTTCAGTCTGAGAATGTTACCTTTTATCTGCAGTACACAAACAGGCACACATGCACACACACTGAGACACACTCAAGCAACTCTAGCTCTGATCTGCAGGCAGGACATTTGCATGAAGGGTGGGGCTCCCTCATGAATATTCATACAGTGTGATGTAGTTGTCAGAGTCACTGAAGCTCTGTCATGAATATATTCATGAGCTGTTGCGGTGGCAGTACTGGAGACTCGGTATAAAGAGCAGCACAGACAGTATAGCAGCTATGAGACAGGGCACAGGGTGAGGGTACTGTAACAGCAGTATGTTATGGCAGCTACTCCTCCCTGCCTAGCGGTAGGCCTCTCTACCTCTCTGCCATGGCTGTTTTGGAGACAGGTACTGGGGAGGGTAATCTGCTTTTTCCATGTATTGCTCTCTGTTAGAGAGCAGTAGTTGAGAGGCCCTAGGAGAGAAACACTTAAGGGTCTTTAGATCCACCCTTGAGAGGCCAAGTGTACACTAACCTCAGTCAATGGCCCCGTTCCAATCCCAATACCTCACACCCTTCCTCTCTCTCTGCCCTTGGAGGCTTGAGCTCTGAAGTGTAAGCAATATGTAGGGCGTTCACTCACCGCTCTAGAATGTAGTGAAATATGGGTAAATTCAAGAGGGTGCTCCTACATTTATGTCTAAACCTAGTTTTCTTTAGCCTATGTCATTATGAATCACATACAATTAATTATTAGATTGTTCTCTACAATATTACAACCTTAATATTCTTGTACTTAACAGTATTGAGTAAATAAGAACGTTAGTTTGTTGTGACCATTGCTACTTTAGACCGTGCAGCTCTTGGTTGCATCTCTTCCATATTTTGGCGTTGGAGGTGATAACATTAGGAGGCGTTTCCACACTTTGGACCAATCAAAATCAACTTGATACCTCGTAATTTTCATCTCCAGATCCGTGGCTTTCTATTCCTCTAACCCCGGTCAATCAATATTGAGAGGGTCGTTTCTATGGTAATTTAAAGGGGATGACTCAGAAATTCACAATGAAAACTGGAACAGATTTTTAGGATAGATATTGAAATTGAGTCAGTTAGCTATGTTAATTAATATATATATATATATATATATATATATATATATATATATATATATATATATATATTTGGCTCAATTGTCACGACTGTCTGTGAGATGCGGTAAACGAAGTCAGGCGCAGGACACAGAACTCTCGGATACGTACTTTTAATACGAAAAGGATCCAAAAGGACACAGAAAATAACTCCACGCAGGGAGGAAATAACCCGTTCACAAAATAGACAACCGTGAAGGGGAAAACAATCACACACAAAGTACAGATGAGAGACAGGGGTAATTATAAGGGAAACAATTAACATAATGACGAACAGGTGTAAACAATACAGACAAAACTAAACAAACACCGATAACATCGAACGGCAGCAGCTAGTACTCCGGGGACGACGAACGCCGAAGCCTGCCCGAGCAAGGAGGAGGAGCAGCCTCGGCAGAATCCGTGACATCAATTTTGTTTTGTATTCTGTGGATTTCATTTAGAAAAAGCCACTTTTATCACACATGAACCTGCAGCCACTAACTAGCTTCTAAGTTGACGTTTGAAGTTTGCTCCATGGGCAGAACGGCGCTGTGACAGAGTTATATTGAGTAGCGACCACTTTTTCACCATGGCCATAATTACATTCTATTCACTCTAATTATGCTAAATTCTCGGAGTAAATCGTCATCTAACTTTTTAACTATACAGTGCCTTCAGAAAGTATTCAGACCCCTTGACATTTTCCACATTTTGTTACGTTACAGCCTTATTCTAAAATGGATTAAATAAATACAAATCCTCAGCAATCTACACGCAATACCCCATAATGACAAAGCGAAAACAGTTTTTTATACATTTTAGCAAATGTATAAAAAATTATAAACAGAAATGCCTTATTTACATAAGTATTCAGACCATTTCCTACTAAACTCGAAATTGAACTCAGGTGCATCCTGTTTCCATTGATCATCCTTGATGTTTCTACAACTTGATTGGAGTCCACCTGTGGTAAATTCAATTGATTGGACATGATTTGAAAAGGCACACACCTGTCTATATAAGGTCCCACAGTGCATGTCAGAGCAAAAACCAAGCCATGAGGTCGAGGAATTCTCCGTAGAGCTCCGAGATAGGATTGTGTCGAGGCACAGATCTGGGGAAGGGTACCAAAACATTTCTGCAGCATTGAAGGTCCCCAAGAACACAGTGGCCTTCATCATTCTTAAATGGAAGAAGTTTGGAACCACCAAGACTCTTCCTGAGCAATCGGGGGAGAAGGGCCTTGGTCAGGGAGGTGACCAAGGCACCATCCCTACGGTCAGGGAGGTGACCTGGCACCATCCCTACGGTGAAGCATGGTGGTGGTAGCATCATGCTGTGTCTTTCAGCAGCAGGGACTGGGAGACTAGTCAGGATCGAGGCAAAGATGAACGGTGCAAAGTACAGAGAGATCCTTGATAAAAACCTGCTCCAGAGTGCTCAGGACCTCAGACTGGGGCGAAGGTTCACCTTCCAACAGGACAATGACCCTAAGCACACAGCCAAGACAACGCAGGAGTGGCTTCGGGACAAGTCAATGAATGTCCTTGAGTGGCCCAGCCAGAGCCTGGACTTGAACCCGATCGAACATCTCTGGTGATACCTGAAAATAGCTGTGCAGCAACGCTCCCCATCAAACCTGACAGGGCTTGAGAGGATCTGCAGAGAAGAATGGGAGAAACTCCACAAATACAGGTGTGCCAAGCTTGTAGCGTCATACCCAAGAAGACCCGATGCTGTAATCGCTGCCAAAGGTGCTTCAACAAAGTACTGAGTAAAGGGTCTGAATACTGAAAATGTCAAAATACCTATTTTTGCTTTGTCATTATGGGGTATTGTGTGTAGATTGATGAGGGGAAAAAACGATTTAATCAATTTTAGAATAAGGCTGTAACGTAACAAAATGTGGAAAAAGTAAAGGGGTCTGAATACTTTCCGAAGGCACTGTATATGGTAGAAACAAAGGGTTTGGACTATTGTTTCTCTGATGCAATTCTCTATTGAATGAACATGTTTTCAGAAACATTGAATTAAATAATCATTTTATGGGTGAACACCCTACTTTATGCTGAAAACTATACCTAGCCTATCCAAGGTCTATGTGGAGATATTGCCATATTGCTTACACATACATAATCCTTTCTGATCCATGTGAGAGAGAAAACAACAGAAGAGGCAAAGTCATGAGTTATAGAATTGGAGTCCTCACAACAGCTTTTCCCTAACCCTGAGTTTGTCTCTGTCTGTGTAGCTGTGAGCCCATGCCATGTCATTCCCTAACCGTGTCCTAACCCTGATCCTCTATCTGTCCCTCTAGCTGCGAGCCCATGCTGTGGACCTGAATGGGAACCAGATAGAGAACCCCATAGACATCGTCATCAATGTCATAGACATGAACGACAATAGACCAGAGTTTACACACACCATCTACAACGGATCAGTACCAGAGGGCTCCAAACCAGGTAAAAACACACACACACACCTGAGTGGCGCACCGGTCTAAGGCACTGCATCTCAGTGCTTGAGGCGTCACTACAGACCCCCTGGTTCGATTCCAGGCTGTATCACAACCGGCCGTGATTGGGAGTCCCATAGGGCGCCGCACAATTGGCCCAGCGTTGTCCGGGTTTGGCCGGTGTAGGCCGTCATTGTAAATAACTTAACTTAACTGACTTGCCTAGTTAAATAAAGGTAAAATAAAAAACACACACTCACGCACACATACAGTCAATTTTTTATTGACTGCTTGGTTTGCGTTCCCAGGGTCCTTTGTGATGACAGTGACATCAGTGGACAAGGACGACCCTAAAACAGCCAATGGGATGCTCCGATACAAGATTATATCTCAGAACCCTGAGAGTCCCTCTTCCAACATGTTCACCATCAACAACAAGACAGGAGGCATCATCACCGTAGCAGCAGGCCTCGACAGAGAGGTGGGTGGGTGTTTGTGTGTGTGCGCGTGTGTGTGTGTGTGTGTGTGATGTGTATCAATGTGTACACCATAACAAAAAAGATCCTGTTGTTTCTACCGTAATTTACTGGCACCCTCCTGTAAGATACTGTAAGAAAAAAAAGTTATCTTTGGTTTAACAGTACATTATGTTTACAGGTAAGTTACTGTAAAAACAACAGCATTTATTTTACACTGTATGAGTTTGTGTTTACATACTGACTGTCTAGGTTATTCTCTGTAATCTGAACCTGTCCCCTCTTGTTTTCCTCCTTCCAGAAAGTTCCTCAGTACACGCTGATCATCCAGGCTACTGACATGGAGGGGAACCCCACCTACGGCCTGTCTAACACAGCAACAGCTATCATCAGGATCAGTGACGTCAATGATAACCCCCCAGAGTTCACCGCTGACACAGTAAGTCACACACAGACAGACAGACAGACAGACACACAGACACAAAGACACAGTACAAATAAATACACACACACACACACACACACACACACACACACTTTCTTTCTCACACACATCAAAGAACACCAAAGAAATAATCTTTCAACAAAAAACATTACCAAAGTTTATTTATCATATTATTGAGCAGGATTTTTCATCTCTCACTCCCTCATCACTCTCCCCCCTCCCCCTCCCTCTGTAGTTCTATGGAGAGGTGCATGAGAACCGTGTGAATGTGATCGTAGCTAACCTGACAGTAACAGATAAGGACCAGCCCCATACTGCAGCGTGGAGGACTGTGTACAGGATCACCGCTGGAGACCCCACTGGACGCTTCTCCATCCCGACTGACCCCACCACCAACGAGGGACTGGTCACTGTGGTCAAGGTAGGACACAGCACATATACACTACCGGTCAAAAGTTTTAGAACATACTACTCATTTTCTTTATTTTTACTATTTTCTACATTGTAGAATAATAGTGAAGACATCAAAACTATGAAATAACACTTATGAAATCATGTAGTAACCAAAAAAGTGTTAAACAAATCAAAATATATTTAATATTTGAGATACTTCAAATAGCCACCCTTTGCCTTGATGACAGCTTTGCACACTCTTGGAATTATCTCAACCAGCTTCACCTGGAATGCTTTTCCAACAGTTTTGAAGGAGTTCCCACATATGCTGAGCATTTGTTGGCTGCTTTTCCTTCACTCTGCGGTCCGACTCATCCCAAACCATCACAATTTGGTTGAGGTCGGGGGAGTGTGGAGGCCAGGTCATCTGATGCAGCACTCCATCACTCTCCTTCTTGGTAAAATAGCCCTTACACAGCCTGGAGGTGTGTTGGGTCATTGTCCTGTTGAAAAACAAATGATAGTCCCACTAAGCCCAAACCAGATGGGATGGCGTATCACTGCAGAATGCTGTGGTAGCCATGCTGGTTAAGTGTGCCTTGAATTCTAAATAAATTATAGACAGTGTCACCAGCAAAGCACCCCCACACCATAACACCTCCTCCTCCATGCTTTACGGTGGGAAATACACATGTGGAGATCATCCGTTCACCCACACCGCGTCTCACAAAGACACAGCGGTTGGAACCAAAAATCTCAAATTTGGACTCCAGACTAAAGGACAAATTTCGTGTTTCTTGGCCCAAGCAAGTCTGTTCTTCTCATTGTTGTCCTTTAGTAGTGGTTTCTTTGCAGCAATTCAACCATGAAGGCCTGATTCACACAGTCCCCTCTGAACAGTTGATGTTGAGATGTGTCTGTTACTTAAACTCTGTAAAGCATTTATTTGGGCTGCAATTTCTGAGGCCGGTTAACTCTAATGAACGTATCTTCTGCAGCAGAGGTAACTCTGCGTCTTCCATTCCTGTGGCGGTCCTCATGAAAGCCAGTTTCATCAGAGCGTTTGATGGTTTTTGCGACTGCACTTGAAGAAACTTTCAAAGTTATTGCCCTTCAAGTCTTAAAGTAATGATGGACTGTCGTTTCTCTTTGGTTATATGAGCTGTTCTTTTTTTTTTTTTTTTTGGGGGGGGGGGGGGGGGGGGGTAGATCAGCTTAATATTGCAGATAGATAGTAACTTCTATCAATGTAATTGTCTGCATCACTTCCAATCCCCCATGTTTTTTATATATATACTCCCCTTTATTACTTTTCAACCCCGCCATCCTTTCCCTACTTGGGGTAAATTAGTGAACAACAATGCCCAGGCCTCTACTTCCAGCCTATACTTACTATCTACACCTTATGGACACAGTCAATTTTACAATAATTATATTTTATTTGGGGTTTTTTGTTTTTGCTCCTGAACTTCTTCTACTCTCAACCTCTCCGATCATTTTCATGATGTCCATCCGGTTTGCTTCTATATGCCATATCTTTCTAACTGTGCTCTTTCCCAAAAGCTCCCAACATACAACCTATATACTTATCATGGACACAGTATGCTTACATTATTAGTTATCTTGTTATTATTTGTTGTTATTTGTTATTAGTCCCATCCTTCAACTCCATTCAATACCTCCCATCTATCTCTTAACACCATCCATATAGGATTTCTATTTGCCATATATATTTCAACCGTACTGTGATGTTTTACAAAAGTTCTGAACCTTTCTATTCTCATTATTTGTTCTGTTGATAGTGGACAACCTTGTTTCACTCCTCTTGACAGTTTAAAATTTTCTGAGAAATAGCCATTATTTACTATTTTACACCTAGGGTTACTATACATGATTTTGACCCATTTTATAAGAGCTTATTTGAGCTGTTCTTGCCATAATATGGACTTGGTCTTTTACCAAATAGGGCTATCATCTGTCACAACACAACTAATTGGCTCAAATGCATTAAGAAGGAAAGAGATTCCACAAATTATCTTTTAACAAGGCACACTTTCCAGGTGACTACCTCATGAAGCTGATTGAGATAATTTCAAGAGTGTGCAAAGTTGTCTTCAAGGCAAAGGGTGGCTATTTGACACTTTTTTGGTTACTACATGATTCCATATGTGTTATTTCATAGTTTTGATGTCTTCACTATTATTCTACAATGTATAAAATAGTAAAAATACAGAAAAACCCTTGAATGAGTAGGAGTTCTAAAAGTTTTGACCGGTAGTGTACATACATACAGTACAGACTGTACATACAGCACACAGATATACACATCACATATATTGTACACGGCTATGCACACAACATGTACCTCTCTGTATATTTATGTACACACACAGACAGATGCTGCACATACAAACAACACACAGATAAACACACACATGATAACGGCTAATCACAGGAGGTTGGTGGCACCTTAATTGGGGTGGACAGGCTCGTGGTAATGGCTGGAGCGGAATGAGTGGAATGGTATCACATACATTAAACACATGGTTTCCAGGTGTTTGATGCCATTTCATTCGCTCCATTCCAGCCATTATTATGAGCCGTCCTCCCCTCAGCAGCCTCCACTGCGGCTAATGTATGTCTATCTGGCCGATAAACTGTATGTGCGTGTGTATATATGAGCGTGGCTAACTGGTGTGTATTTCCGTGTTTACGTGTCTCTCAATCTCCAGCCCATAGACTATGAGGTAAATCGTTCCTTCATGTTGACGGTGCTGGCTGAGAATGAGGTTGCCCTGGCCCGTGGTATCCACCTGCCCCGTCAGTCCACCGCCACCGTGTCTGTACGCATCGCAGATGTCAACGAGAGCCCAGAGTTCTCCCCCAACCCTAAAGCCATCAAACTGGAGGAGGGACTACCAGCCGGCTCGCTACTCACCACCTTCACAGCACACGACCCTGACAGATACATGCAGCAGAACATACGGTACGGAGAGGAGAGAGAAAAAGAGGGGAGAGAGTATTGCAGGGTTGCTCATGTTAGCTGATAATGTTTTATGATGTTTTATATGTGTTGAATGTGTATGTTTCAAATGCATTATAGAGTGTCATGTTACTTCCTGTTGTAATTGTGTTCTCTCATCCTTTTGGTTGATATCCAGGTATTCGAAGCTGTTTGACCCTGCTAATTGGCTGGAGATCGACCCTGTAAACGGGCGGATCTCCACAATCGCTGTGCTGGACAGAGAGTCTCACTATGTGAAGAATAACCTCTATAACGTCACCTTCATGGCCTCTGACAATGGTGAGTTGTGTGTGTAGGCCTATACTGTTTTTAGAGCTTACTGTGTTTATAGCTGTGTTTAATGTGGGAGGATGGGAGATGGGGTACTCTTGCAGGGAAGCTCTTTGAGCTCGATCTTACTATTCACATTAATTAAATTCAGTTACAATCCATTCAGTCTGAATCACTTTCTTAGCACGATAATACAAATATTTTGTTGCCAAAATCCCCCAAAATTCTAAGACCATCTCAGATGACAATGGCAGTACTGCTTCAGAAAATGATATGTGTACGGATGAGCATACAAACTAGTGCTCACATACACATTCTCTAAAAACACTCTCTCCCTGTCACATGCACACACACACACACACACACACACACACACACACACACACACACACACACACACCACAGAGCCCCTGCTGTGTCTGAGCTTAATTTTGACTGAGCTCTTCATAGTGCTTTTGCCAAATACACACACACATGCTCCTGCTCTCTCTCACACACACACACACACACACACACACACACACACACACACACACACACACACACACACACACACACACACACACACACACACACAGGCAGATGTGTGCCTCAGACAGACTCCCTAACATACTGATCTCTCTTTCCCTCATTCCCTTACTCACTCTCCTGGTGTGTATGTTGAATCACACGTTTCTCTCATCACATCTCTTATTTAGAAGGTTAGTTTTACTGAGGTCAGATGTAGCTGTTGACAGAGTGTTGTTTTGAGAAGTTTGGATGTTGCAATATGGTTTTGGGTGTGGCATAATATTATGTATGACAGCATGAATCGTGTTTGTTTTGAATGCTGTATTGTGCCTATGAGGATTCTTATTACCCTGTGTTTTTGGCAGTGGTTGGAACCGAAATTATTTTCCAATCGTTTCGTTCTGAACAGACCCACTATTTTTGTTCGTTTCGTTCAACTGAACCGATTCGAACCAAAAAAACGTACCGTTTATATCGTTCCTTTGTGTTCCTTTTTTAACGTTTTTTACATTTAGCTCACTAACTTACTTCACCAATCAGTGCGGATAGAGCAGGTAAGCTAGTTGTTTACATGCGTGATGGACAGACAAGTGTAGCCTATGGCGCAAGATGCGACTGAAATGTTGCAGGTGGCAAGAGAGGGTTGAGGAGGAGGCTTGAAACGCTGGGCATCTTGTTTTGACATGCATTATATGAATTAGGTCCACAGAATTATACCTAGGAGGAGTGGCTTCTCTGGAGGAACTTTGAATGTCCTTTGAGCTAGCTAGCTAACAAGCTTGCGCTAGATAGCTAACAAGCTTGTGTGTGCAGAGCGGTACCAGAATTTAAAACACGTCTTACCTTTTTGTAGTTAATAAATCCAATGTGAAACATCATAACTAGGCCTGTTGTATCCTTAACTAGCTTTTAAAAAGTCAATCCATTATTCTCTAGCTAATAAAAAATCTGGCTCCCTATCTTCTGAATTTAGCATTAATGTAACATCAGTACAGTCAGTAGCCTGTTTGGGGATTTAGGCTGGGTTTCTGTATAGCACTTTGTGACATCTGCTGATGTAAAAAGGGCTTTATAAATACATTTGATTGATTGATTTAGCTTGCAGGCAGATACTGGAATACGTTTTTGAGTGACAGAGTGAGGGCTTTGCATAGGCGCTTAGTTGGTTTTGTTGTGGGACTAGAAAAAAATGCCGGGAACGTAAAATAACGTTATTAACCCATTCCCATGCATTTAAAATAGCGGTTCTGTTCCAGGGTCTGTTTCTGTTCCTTGAAAAAGAAAATCCTGATTTTCAGTTCTGTTCTCTGAACCAGTTCCAACCCCTGGTATCTCCTCTCAACATATAAATAGTTCAGTACAGTATCTATGTTGCACCAAACAGGTTGCCTTTTTGACATATTTTATTTATTTATTCATATCTAAGGGGCCTTTTACTCCACTTTGCTTATCTCACTGGTCTCTCCTTCTCTTGCTCCTCCATCCCTCCATCCTCTCTCTCAGGCATCCCCCCTGCCAGTGGTACGGGTACGTTACAGATGTACCTTTTAGACATAAACGACAATGCTCCTCGTGTCTTCCCTCCGGAGGTGGAGATGTGTGAGAAGCCTGAGCCCAATGCCATCAACATCACTGCCAGCGACCCCGATCTGATCCCTAACGCCGGCCCCTTTGCCTTCGAACTGGCCAACCGGCCGGCAGACGCACGACGGAACTGGACCCTCACACGCCTCAATGGTTAGTGTGTGTCTGTGTTTTATCTTTCCTGTCTTTCTTTCACTCCCTGTCTCTACATTTCTCTATTGCCCTCAATTAAATTCAAAAATGCTTTATTGCCATGACAAAATAACTTATAGAAAATTGTTCCCCATCTCGCTCTGTCTCTTTCTTTCTCTCGCCTTCCCTATATTACACTCTCTCAATTCAATTCAATATACTGACATGTAAAGTCTTTATTGACATGGAAAGTAAAACACTTACACTGAGGGAAAAAAGTATTTGATCCCTTGCTGATTTCGTATGTTTGCCCACTGACAAAGAAATAATCAGTCTGGGGTATGGGATGGACCACAGGAATTATTTGCTAGGATAATAATTGCTTGTCAATGAATTAAATGTAATACAATGGCAATCCGGGTTATATGTTAAAATCCTATGCGTGAACTGCCGACATTATTACGCATATTAATTGATAATGATGGAAAATAGGATATGCATAATTTTTTTTTAATAGTTATATATATATATATATATATAGAGGTGAAAGCATTGGAAATGCTTTTGGCGGTTAATCTGCTTCTATTTTGTGGGTGGCACTGTGTGCTGTTTTCGATGGATGGGTCCTGGCCTCTCGGGGCCTTAGGGATCCGGAGGGACGTGGGTGGGATGCTGATCACTGGGATGACGGCTCAACTTGGGATGGGGAGGGGCTTTAGCGGGGGAATTAGTGGAGAACAACTGAAGGGTTACTCCGTAGCAATGCAAATATCACGGTACAGCTACAGTGGGGGAAAAAAGTATTTAGTCAGCCACCAATTGTGCATGTTCTCCCACTTAAAAAGATGAGAGAGGCCTGTAATTTTCATCATAGGTACACGTCAACTATGACAGACAAAATGAGAAAAAAAATCCTGAAAATCACATTGTAGGATTTTTAATGAATTTATTTGCAAATTATGGTGGAAAATAAGTATTTGGTCACCTTCAAACAAGCAAGATTTCTGGCTCTCACAGACCTGTAACTTCTTCTTTAAGAGGCTCCTCTGTCCTCCACTCGTTACGTGTATTAATGGCACCTGTTTGAACTTGGTATCAGTATAAAAGACACCTGTCCACAACCTCAAACAGTCACACTCCAAACTCCACTATGGCCAAGACCAAAGAGCTGTCAAAGGACACCAGAAACAAAATTGTAGACCTGCACCAGGCTGGGAAGACTGAATCTGCAATAGGTAAGCAGCTTGGTTTGAAGAAATCAACTGTGGGAGCAATTATTAGGAAATGGAAGACATACAAGACCACTGATAATCTCCCTCGATCTAGGGCTCCACGCAAGATCTCACCCCGTGGGGTCAAAATGATCACAAGAACGGTGAGCAAAAATCCCAGAACCACACGGGGGGACCTAGTGAATGACCTGCAGAGAGCTGGGACCAAAGTAACAAAGCCTACCATCAGTAACACACTACGCCGCCAGGGACTCAGATCCTGCAGTGCCAGACGTGTCCCCCTGCTTAAGCCAGTACATGTCCAGGCCCGTCTGAAGTTTGCTAGAGTGCATTCGGATGATCCAGAAGAGGATTGGGAGAATGTCATATGGTCAGATGAAACCAAAATAGAACTTTTTGGTAAAACTCAACTCGTCGTGTTTGGAGGACAAAGAATGCTGAGTTGCATCCAAAGAACACCATACCTACTGTGAAGCATGGGGGTGGAAACATCATGCTTTGGGGCTGTTTTTCTGCAAAGGGACCAGGACGACTGATCCGTGTAAAGGAAAGAATGAATGGGGCCATGTATCGTGAGATTTTGAGTGAAAACCTTCTTCCATCAGCAAGGGCATTGAAGATGAAACGTGGCTGGGTCTTTCAGCATGACAATGATCCCAAACACACCGCCCGGGCAACGAAGGAGTGGCTTCGTAAGAAGCATTTCAAGGTCCTGGAGTGGCCTAGCCAGTCTCCAGATCTCAACCCCATAGAAAATCTTTGGAGGGAGTTGAAAGTCCGTGTTGCCCAGCGACAGCCCCAAAACATCACTGCTCTAGAGGAGATCTGCATGGAGGAATGGGCCAGAATACCAGCAACAGTGTGTGAAAACCTTGTGAAGACTTACAGAAATCGTTTGACCTGTGTCATTGCCAACAAAGGGTATATAACAAAGTATTGAGAAACTTTTGTTATTGACCAAATACTTATTTTCCACCATAATTTGCAAATAAATTCATAAAAAATCCTACAATGTGATTTTCTGGGAAAAAAATTCTCATTTTGTCTGTCATAGTTGACGTGTACCTATGATGAAAATTACAGGCCTCTCTCATCTTTTTAAGTGGGAGAACTTGCACAATTGGTGGCTGACTAAATACTTTTTTTCCCCACTGTACATGGCGGAGACTGAATCAAGCTAGTCGTCTTGACTTCTTTCTTATCTCATTCTCGTTGGCACCAAAAGTTTTAAAAAGTGTTGATAGGGGACAGAATGCGGTCGGACCATCATATAATAGGCATATACATTACTCTTACTGAATTTCCACGTGGGCGAGGATATTGGAAATGTAATCAAAGTCTATTGGATGATAATTTATTTATAATTAGAACAAAGGAATTTATAACAGACTTTTTCCAACATAACCCCTTATTGTATGGGACACCTTTAAATGTGCCTTTAGAGGCCATGCAATTCAGTACTCATCTCGAAAACAAAAGCAATTTAGGTCAAAAGAGTTTATACTAAGAAAGGAAATAGAAAGTCTAACAGAACAGATAGATGGCAATAAAAACTGTAACATAGAGGCTCAGAATAAATTAGAGGAAAAACAAAAAGAAATGGAGAAACTTATTCAAGAAAGATCAAGTGTAATATATTATAAAAATAAAGCAAATTGGATGGAATATGGGGAAAAATGCACAAAATTCTTTTTTAATCTTCAACATAGGAATGCCACAAAAAATAACTTTATGAAACTGGTTACAATTGACGGAGTCACCCATAATTCACCAAATGATATTTTGAAGGAAGAAACAAAGTACTTTAAGCATATGTTTTCTTTTCAGTCGCCTCTATCTCCTCTAACTGAAGCTAATTGTAGAGATGTTTTTCTATTGATAATGTCAAATTAACAGCCACACAGAAAGACTCATGTGAAGGTGAAATTACAGAGGAGGAACTTCTGGATGCAATTAAAGACTTTAAGTCTGGGAAAACTCCAGGGTTGGATGGCATACCAGTCGAGGTATACCAAACCTTTTTTGATATACTAAGAGGACTGTTATTAGCATGTTTTAACCACTCCTATGTAAATGGTAGATTATCTGACACTCAAGAATTCTAGCAAAAATGTATAGCGCATAGAATTAAAAAAGTATTGTCGGATATTATTCATTCTAATCAGACAGGTTTTTTACATGGAAGATACATTGGAGATAATTTAAGGCAAGTATTGGAAACAATGGAACACTATGGAAAATATGGGAAACCAGGCCTGCTATTCATAGAAGACTTCGAAAAGGCATTTGATAAAGTTCGACTGGGGTTTATATATAAATGCCTGGAGCATTTAATTTTGGAGAATCTCTTATAAAATGGGTCAAAATCATGTATAGTAACCCTAGGTGTAAAATAGTAAATAATTGCTATTTCTCAGAAAGTTTTAAACTGTCAAGAGGAGTGAAACAAGGTTGTCCACTATCGGCATATCTATTTATTGTGGCCATCGAGATGTTAGCTATTAAAATCAGATCCAATAATAATATCAGAGGATTAGAAATACAGGGCTTAAAAACAAAGGTGTCATTGTACGCTGATGATTCATGTTTTCTTTTAAATCCACAACTAGAATCCCTCCACAGCCTCATAGAGGATCTAGATACATTTTCTAACCTCTCTGGATTACAACCAAATTATGACAAATGTACTATATTACGTATTGGATCACTAAAAAATAGAATTTTTATATTACCATGTAGTTTACCAATAAAATGGTCTGATGGTGATGTGGATATACTCGGAATACATATACCAAAGGAAATAAATGATCTCACTTCAATAAATTTTAATAGAAAGTTAGCAAAAATAGATAAGATCTTACTACCATGGAAAGGAAAATACCTGTCAATTTGTGGAAAAATCACCCTGATTAACTCTTTAGTATTATCCCAGTTTACCTGTTTGCTTATGGTCTTGCCTACGCCTAGCGAACTGTTTTTAAAATTATATGAGAAAAAAATATTCAATTTTACTTGGAACGGCAAGCCAGACAATATATATAATGAATATGAATTCGGAGGACAGAAATTATTAAATATTAAAGCATTAGACCTATCACTAAAAGCTTCAGTCATACAAAAGTTATACTTAAATCCGAACTGGTTCTCAAGCAAATTAGTAAGATTGTCTCACCCAATGTTCAAGAAAGGCCTTTTTCCCTTTATTCAGATTACAACAACTCATTTGCAGTTATTTGAAAAGGAAATAATCTCCCAAATATCACTATTTCTAAAACAAGCCATAGAAAGTTGGTTGCAATTTCAATTTAATCCTCCAGAAACGACAGAACAAATAATGCAACAAATATTGTGGTTAAATTCAAAAATAGTAATTGACAAAAAACCTTTATTTTTTGACAGAATGTTTAAAAAAGGTATAGTCTTCGTAAATGATATCATCGGTAGGACTGGTGGAGTTATGTCGCACATGCAGCTAACAAAAACATATGGAAATGTCTGCTCTACCCAAAATTACAACCAAATAATTGCAGCCTTACCGCAAAAGTGGAAGAGGAAAGTGGAAGGGGGAGAAAGTAAGGAACTTGTCTGTCGGCCTTGCATTAAAGAACATAATTGGTAAAGGAAAACTGTGATAAATAAAACAGTATATCAGTTTCATTTAAGGACCAAAGGATTGACAGCCGTCCCATATAGATTTGTCACGAACGTTGACTGATGACTCGTGGAACCAAGGCGCAGCGTGATAAGCGTACAAATTTAATTAGTACTTAACACACGAACAAAACCAAAACAACAAACCAACGATACGTGAAGTCCTGAGGTTACACACACCAAACCTTTACGGATCAAGATCCCACAAACTAACTGGTGCCAACAGGCTGCCTAAGTATGGTCCCCAATCAGAGACAACGAGCTACAGCTGCCTCTGATTGGGAACCACCCTGGCCAACATAGAACTAAACGATCTAGAACAAAAAACATAGAAAACTAAACATAGAAAATCTACACCCTGGCTCAACATTTAAGAATCCCCAGAGCCAGGGCGTGACAGTACCCCCCCCCCCCCCCCCCCCCCCCAAAGGCGCGGACTGCGACCGCGCCACACAAACACAAGAGGGTAGGGCCCGTTGCGCCCCTGGTCTGGTCCCGCTGACTGGAGCTGGACTGGACACACGCACCACTGGCTTGGTGCGGGGAGCAGGAACGGGCCGGACCGGGCTGACGACGCGCACCACTGGCTTGGTGCGGGGAGCAGGAACGGGCCGGACCGGGCTGACGACGCGCACCACTGGCTTGGTGCGGGGAGCAGGAACGGGCCGGACCGGGCTGACGACGCGCACCACTGGCTTGGTGCGGGGAGCAGGAACGGGCCGGACCGGGCTGACGACGCGCACCACTGCCTTGGTGCGAGGGACAGGAACAGGCCGGACCGGGCTGGCGACGCGCACCACTGGCTTGGTGCGAGGGACAGGAACAGGCCGGACCGGGCTGGCGATGCGCACCACTGGCTTGGTGCGAGGGACAGGAACAGGCCGGGCTGGACTGGGAACACGCACCACTGGCTTGGTGCGGGGAGCAGGAACAGGCCGGGCTGGACTGGGAACACGCACCACTGGCTTGGTGCGGGGAGAAGGAACAGGCCGGGCTGGACTGGGAACACGCACCACTGGCTTGGTGCAGGGAGCCGGAACAGGCCGGGCCGGACTGTGGAGGCGGACTGGAGGTCTGGAGCGGAGAGCTGACACAACCCGTCCTGGCTGAATGCCTATTTCCACACAATATGTGTGAGGCATCAGCACAGGACGTACAGGGCTATGCACTCGTACTGGCGCTACAGCACGTGGCACTGGCGCAGGATATACGGGACCGAGGAGGCGTACTGGAGGCCACGAGCGTTGAGCCGGCACACCCCGTCCTGGCTGCATGCCCATCTTAGCACGACACGAGCGTGGTGCTAGCACCGAACGTACAGGACTGTGCCGGAACACTCGCGGCACAGTACGTGGCTCCGCATAACACGGAGCCTGCCCAGTCTCACGATTCCTAGCCTGAGTACGGGGAGTTGGCTCTGCTCTAACTCTAGGCTCCGCCAACCACCCTTTTAGACCCCCCAAAACATTTTCTTGGGGCTGTCTCTCGGGCTTCCTCCTCGGCCGGTACCCTCTGCGATGCCGCTGCTCCTCTCTGTAGCGCGCCTCCACAGTCTCCTCCCAAGGACGGCGATCCATTCTGGCCTGAATCTCTTCCCAAGTCCAGGATCCCTTCCCGTCCAGGATCTCCTCCCAAGTCCAGGATGTCTGTTCCTGGACACGCTGCTTAGTCCTTTTTTGGTGGGATCTTCTGTCACGAACGTTGACTGATGACTCGTGGAACCAAGGCGCAGCATGATAAGCGTACATCTTTAATTAGTACTTAACACACGAACAAAACCAAAACAACAAACCAACGATACGTGAAGTCCTGAGGTTACACACACCAAACCTTTACGGATCAAGATCCCACAAACTAACTGGTGCCAACAGGCTGTATGGTCCCCAATCAGAGACAACGAGCTACAGCTGCCTCTGATTGGGAACCACCCTGGCCAACATAGAACTAAACGATCTAGAACAAAAAACATAGAAAACTAAACATAGAAAATCCACACCCTGGCTCAACATTTAAATTACATTTTAGTCATTTAGCAGACGCTCTTATCCAGAGCAACTTACAGTTAGTGAATACATATCTTTATTTTTTTTTATACTGGCCCCCCGTGGGAATCGAACCCACAACCCTGGCGTTGCAAACGCCATGCTCTATCCACTGAGCTACATCCCTGCCGGCCATTCCCTCCCCTACCCTGGACGACGCTGGGCCAATTGTGCGCCGCCCATGAGTCTCCCGGTCGCGGCCGGCTACGACAGAGCCTGGATTCGAACCAGGATCTCTAGTGGCACAGTTAGCACTGCGATGCAGTGCCTTAGACCACTGCGCCACTCAGGAGTACAGGCCCTAAGAGTCCCCAGAGCCAGGGCGTGACAAGATTGCAAAATAGTTGGGAAGAGATTAGAGATTTTTGACGTACCGATCCCATGGCATAGTGTTTATGAACTGACACGCAAAACGACACCGGATTCAAAAATTAGAATCTTTCAATTTAAATTATTATATAAAATTCTTGCTACCAATAGAATGTTATTTATATGGGGGATACAATCTTCCCAGCTCTGCAGATTTTGCTGTGAAGAGACAGAATGATTAGATCATTTGTTTTGGTTCTGTCCATTTGTAGCTTGTTTTTGGACACAGGTCCAGGAATGGCTAAAGGATTGCTATATTTACCTGGAGCTAACCTCTCAGATAGCATTACTGGGTGATCTGAAAAGTCATAGTCAATCGATCAATAATATAATAATACTTTTAGCAAAAATGTTTCTTTTTAATTCTGTAGAAGCAATGAGAATAGAAAGGTTCAGAACTTTTGTAAAACATCACAGTACGGTTGAAATATATATGGCAAATAGAAATCCAATATGGATGGTGTTAGGAGATAGATGGGAGGTATTGAATAGAGTTGAAGGATGGGACTAATAACAAATAACAACAAATAATAACAAAGATAGCTAATAATGTAAGCATACTGTGTCCATAATAAGTATATAGGTTGTATGTTGGGAGCTTTTGGGAAAGAGCACAGTTAGAAAGATATGGCATATAGAAGCAAACCGGATGGACATCATGAAAATGATCGGAGAGGTTGAGAGTAGAAGAAGTTCAGGAGCCAAAAAAATAAATAATATATATATATAATATAATTATTGTAAAATTAACTGTGTCCATAAGGTGTAGATAGTAAGTATAGACCGGAAATAGAGGCCTGGGCATTGTTGTTCACTAATTTACTCCAAGTAGGGAAAGGATGGCGGGGTTGAAAAGTAATAAAGGGGAGTATATATATAAAAAACATGGGGGATAAAAAAAAAAAAAATGAAATTATCAGTCTATAATTTTAATGGTAGGTTTATTTGAACAGTGAGAGACAGAATAACAACAACAAAATCCAGAAAAACGCATGTCAAAAATGTTATAATTAAATTTGCATTTTAATGAGGGAAATAAGTATTTTACCCCCTCTCAATCAGAAAGATTTCTGGCTCCCAGGTGTCTTTTATACAGGTAATGAGCTGAGATTAGGAGCACACTCTTAAAGGGAGTACTCCTAATCTCAGCTTGTTACCTGTGTAAAAGACACCTGTCCACAGAATCAATCAATCAATCAATCAGATTCCAAACAATCCACCATGGCCAAGACCAAAGAGCTCTCCAAGGATGTCAGGGACAAGATTGTAGACCTACACAAGGCTGGAATGGGCTACAAGACCATCGCCAAGCAGCTTGGTGAGAAAGTGACAACAGTTGGTGTGATTATTCGCAAATGGAAGAAACGCAAAAGAACTGTCAATCTCCCTCGGCCTGGGGCTCCATGCAAGATCTCACCTCGTGGAGTTGCAATGATCATAAGAACGGTGAGGAATCACCCCAGAACTACACGGGAGGATATTGTCAATGATCTCTTGGTGACCATAGTCACCAAGAAAACAATTGGTAACACACTACGCCATGAAGGACTGAACTCCTGCAGCGCCCGCAAGGTCCCCCTGCTCAAGAAAGCACATATACAGGCCCGTCTGAAGTTTGCCAATGAACATCTGAATGATTCAGAGGAGAACTGGGTGAAAGTGTTGTGGTCAGATGAGACCAAAATCAAGCTCTTTGGCATCAGCTTAACTCGCCGTGTTTGGAGGAGGAGGAATGCTGCCTATGACCCCAAGAACACCATCCCCACCGTCAAACATGGAGGTGGAAATATAATGCTTTGGGGGTGTTTTTCTGCTAAGGGGACAGGACAACTTCACCGCATCAAAGGGACGATGGACGGGGCCATGTTCCGTCAAATCTTGGGTGAGAACCTCCTTCCCTCAGCCAGGGCATTGAAAATGGGTCGTGGATGGGTATTCCAGCATGACAATGACCCAAAACACACAGCCAAGGCAACAAAGGAGTGGCTCAAGAAGAAGCACATTAAGGTCCTGGAGTAGCCTAGCCAGTCTCCAGACCTTAATCCCATAGAAAATCTGTGGAGGGAGCTGAAGGTTCGAGTTGCCAAACGTCAGCCTCGAAACCTTAATGACTTGGAGAAGATCTGTAAAGAGGAGTGGAACAAAATCCCTCCTGAGATGTGTGCAAACCTGGTGGCCAACTACAAGAAAAGTCTGACCTCTGTGATTGCCAACAAGGGTTTTGCCACCAAGTACTAAGTCATGTTTTGCAGAAGGGTCAAATACTTATTTCCCTCATTAAAATGCAAATCAATTTATAACATTTTTGATATACGTTTTTCTGGGTTTTTCTGTTGTTATTCTGTCTCTCATTGTTCAAATAAACCTACCATTAAAATGATAGACTGATCATGTCTTTGTCAGTGGGCAAACGTACAAAATCAGCAGGGGATCAAATACTTTTTTCCCTCACTGTACATTGTCAAAGTAAACACTTACGCGGAGTGGACAAAACATTAAGAACACCTGCTCTTTCCATGAACTGACCAGGTGAATCCAGATGAAAGCTATGATCCCTTATTGATGTCACTTCTTAAATCCACTTCAATCAGTGTAGATGAAGGGGAGGAGACAGGTTAAATAAGTATTTCTAAGCCTTGAGACAATTGAGACATGGATTGTGTATGTGTGCCATTCAGAGGGTGAATGGGCAAGACAAACGATTTAAGTGACTTTGAACGGGGTATGGTAGTAGGTGCCAGGCGCACCGGTTTGAGCATGTCAAGAACTGGAACAATGCTGGGTTTTTCACGCTCAACAGTTTCCCGTGTGTATCAAGAATGGTCCACCACCCAAAGGACATCCAGCCAACTTGACACAACTGTGGGAAGCATTGGAGTCAACATGGGCCAGCATCCCTGTCGATTGCTTTCGACTCCTTGTAGAGTCCATGCCCCTACGAATTGAGGCTGATCTGAGGGCAAAAGGGTGTACAACTCAATATTAGGAAGGCATTCCTAATGTTTTGTACACTTAGTGTAAAACAACAATGGTCAAATAAGACAGAAATATACTAGACTGTTAGTGATAAAGCAATACTATTGTATTGTTAATAGTGGTAATAATATTAACATCAATTACAAAAAAGAATAATAAAAATAAAATAAATACTGGTAGTAAGCTGACATCTAGACTTCTAGTGGTAACCTGACTTCTCTCTCTATCTGTCTCTCTTTTTCTCCCTCCCTCATTCCCTGTCTATCCCCTCTCTTTATTTCTCTCTTAATCCCCCCTCCCTTCCTCCCTAACTATATGTCTCTCTCTCTCTCTCGTTCTGTCTGTCTGTCTGTGGCCGTATCCCAGGTGAATATGCTCAGATCAGGCTGCGGATAGGTTTTCTGGAGAGTGGTATCTACGAGGTTCCAATCATCATCACAGACTCCGGCAACCTGCCCATGTCCAATACATCCTACCTGAGGGTCAAGGTGTGCCAGTGTGATCACCATGGAGATTGTGTGGACATGGAACGCATCATCGCAGCAGGCCTGGGTACTGGAGCCATCATCGCCATCCTCATCTGTATCATCATAATGCTAGGTCAGTCTGGTTGTATGCAGGCACACACACACACACACACACACACACACACACACACACACACACCATATCCCCACCCTCTTCTGCCTCATTCTCCTAGCAGGGTCTTCTTATAGCTACAGTACAAACGCATGCTACAGAACATAATCTATGTAAACGTTTGGCATCCCCACTGCTCCCCCCAGACAGCAGCTACAGTAGATTACAGTAGCTACATTCAAAGCTATCCCTAAATCTGCCTACCCCAAACTTAAGCACCCCACTTTAGGAGATAAGTACCCCTCCCCCACTGCCTAGAACCCCCCCCCCCCCCCCCCCATGACAGCCTCTTGACAGCCCTCCACCAATCTCCCAAAGCCTCTCCCACCTACCCCCCCAGCCTTGCCCACCTACCCCCCCAGCCTTGCCCACCTACCCCCCAGCCTTGCCCACCTACCCCCCAGCCTGCCCCATATTGTACCCCATCCCCCCTTACCTCCCCCCTTACCACCCAGCCTTCCCACCCCCTCCTCCCAGTCAATCTCTGAAAATCCGCCCAGATTATGTGGATCAAAGCAGGCAATCGCTGATCAAGCTCCCGTCAAGCTTTAAAACTCCTCTCCTGATTCTCTTTACATGGCAGAGAAATATGGTTGAATTAAAACTAAAGCTGCATATCGTCTGTTTATAGGATTTCATCCTTACCTTCTTTCTATCTTCTTCTACCCTGCCTCCTTCCTTCCTCCCCATTTTTCTTCTCCCCCTCCCCTCATTTCTACCTCTCTCTCTCTCTCTCTCTCTCTCTCTCAATTACTCTCTCTCTCTCTCGCTCTGTCTCTCTCTCGCTCTCTCTCTGAGTGTTCTTGAGTGATAAGCGAATGTAGTGTAAATGTGGCCTTTGATGCAACATGCACTGGTGCTGATGTTAGCACTTTTAAACTGATCAAATGAAATGGTGGTGAAGTTCTAATTATCCATCTCCCCCTCCATCCCTCCCTCCCTCTCTCTCTCTCTCTCTCTCTCTCTGTAGTGATGGTGTTGTTCTTTGTGATGTGGATGAAGAGGAGGGATAAGGAACGTCAGGCCAAGCAGCTGCTCATTGACCCGGAGGACGATGTCAGAGACAACATACTGAAGTACGACGAAGAGGGAGGAGGAGAGGAGGACCAGGTAGAGTAAGCACACAAACACAGATGGACGCACACACTGATGGATGGACACACACACATACAGAGGAGGACCAGGTACACACACACACATGCCTGAACACACGCACACTAATCACGCTGCTAGCGTTAGCATAATGATAGCATAGCCGCTAGTCAACCAGCTGCTGATTTAGATGGAGAGTTAGCTGTTCGCTAACGATGGCTAGTTGGAGACAGGACAGTGCTGGGCTAAATGGGGAGGGGGGAGGCAAGGAGGATATACAGTGGACATGAGGGAGGGATGTACACACACACTAACACCACAGGAGGCTGGTGAGAGGACAGCTCACAATAATGGCTGGAACGGAGTAAATGGAATGGTATCAAACATGGAAACCATGTGTGTGATCTGCTTGATAACATTCAATTTATTCCGTTCCAGCCATTACTATGAGCCCGTACACCCCAATTAAGATACCACCAGCCATCTGTGACTCACACACACACACACAGACACTCACACACACTGATGGACTGTAACATTGGGGGTTGTAGGACCTAGCCAACCAGTCATTGGATATTAATGGAGCTCTGAGAGGGGGTGATAAACATTTATCGCCATGGCGATGGCATGGGAAGTGGGGTTAGGGGCGAGAGGCCATCTTTCAATGCGATGGATGGTACTCCCCTCCCTCCCGCTGTTCGGGGAAATTGTTTCGTCGGGGAATCGGCAGTGCTGGGAAATGAACTGTTGGAGAGTGGAGCGGCTAGTTCCCCCTGATCACCCCCCCTGCTGTGGGATGGATTAGTAATGTCTGTCTGTCTGGGACCCCTTGTAGGGAGGGGCTATGGGGCATGGCTAGGCTGGAGACAGCTACAGGAGCAGTCACGCAGTCTGGCTCTCTGGTGCTAAACGGCTAGTATGGTACACTGAGGCCAATAGCAGAGGGTGCATCCCTATGGGCCCTGGTCAAAAGTAGTGCACTATAAAGGTATTAGGGTGTCATTTGGGATGCAGACAAAGCCTCTCAAATGAAAAACACGCACGCACCCACACTGCACGTTACGTTTTAAAGTGATAATACAATTTCATCAGCTTTTTGTGAACCTAGCCTACCATCCTGGTATCAAAGATTGAGCATGGTGAGCAGTGACAAAGCCCAGCTAAGTAGTGCAGTATAAAGAGAATAGGGTGCCATTGGGGACTCAGCCTGCGCCTCTTCTCCTCTGTCTGGAAAATAACAATATAGCCTAGGCCAGGGACAAACCCCTCTGTATTTATCCCGCCATTTCCTCTCCTCCTCTCCTGTTCTCTCTGTCCTTCACGTTATGGCGGCATTCACAGCTCTCCCCTGAAACCGTTTCAGTGGTTAACTATTGCAGTGAACAATGCCCAAGGTGGTTACATGACCAGGTTTTATTTTTATGTTTCATCAATGAATCAGACACTCAGACACACAACCTTCTCTCTCTCTCTCTCTCTCTCTCTCTCTCTCTCTCTCTCTCTCTCTCTCTCTCTCTCTCTCTCTCTCTCTCTCTCTCTCTCTCTCTCTCTCTCTCTCTCTCTCTCTCTCTCTCTCTCTCTCTCTCTCTCTCTCTCTGTCTCACTCACTCTGTCCCTCTCTCTCTCTTCCTCCTCTCTCCCTCTCTATCCCTCTCCCCCTCCACCACCCTCTCTCCTCCCTCCCTCAACCCTCTCTTTCTTATCCCCACATCTCTGTATCCCCCACTCTCTCCCTCCCCCTCTCCAGGACTATGACCTGAGTCAGCTGCAGCAGCCCGACGCGTTGGAGCCAGAGATGGTAAAGGTGGGAATCAGGCGTATGGACGAGAGACCCCTCCACCAGGACCACCTGTACCCCCTCCGCTCTGCTGCACCCCACCCAGGAGATATAGGAGACTTCATCCATGAGGTAGCTACGGAGTGTGTGTTTTTCTGTTGGGGGAGTGGGGGTTGTGTGTGTATGTGTGTTAATGCTTGTGTGTGCATGACTGTGTGTGTGTGTGTATGTGACTCACTGTGTGACACAGAAGGAGAGGGAGCCCTCCCTGCCTCTGTGTAATTCTTAATTAGCTTTGCTAACAGTGCAGATTAACGTGGTACAGACATGGGCAGGCCCGGCTGGCTAATTTAAGGTTTAGTTTAGTTTATTAGGATCCCCATTAGCTATTGCACATGCAGCAGCTACTCTTCCTGGGATCCACATAAAACATACAAATACATGACAAAGTACAGAATAAAAAAAATATTATTTAGACACTATCATATTGTATATACATATTCATATTCTTATATACAGTTCAGTTAAATTAGATCTTTAGACAGAGGAGAGGCGCTGTGATATGTTTTTTATTTGTTTTTTTAAGCTAAACTTGCTTTTTGCCTGAGTAACCTCTTGTGGCAGAGCATCCCATGATGACATGGCTCTATAGATAACTGAGCGATGCATTAAATCTGTTTTTGGTCTGGGTTATGTGAAGAAACCCATAGTGGCATGTCTGCTGGGGTATGTCTGAAGTGTATGCAAATAGATTAGACAAGTGGTTGGGCATTGTCAACACATGAATGTTTCTTAAAAAGACTAGAAGAGAAGTAGTCAAATAAAATACAATTTTATTGGTCGCATACACATATTTACAGTTGAAGTCGGAAGTTTACATGCACTTAGGTTGGAGTCATTAAAACTCGTTTTTCAACCACTCCACAAATTTCTTGCTAACAAACTATAGTTTTGGCAAGTCGGTTAGGACATCTACTTTGTGCATGACACAAGTAATTTTTCCAACAATTGTTTACAGACAGATTATTTCACTTATAATTCACTGTATCACAATTCCAGTGGGTCAGAAGTTTACATACACTAAGTTGACTGTGCCTTTAAACAGCTTGGAAAGTTCCAGAAAATAATGTCATGGCTTTAGAAGCTTCTGATAGGCTAATTGACATCATTTGACATCAGGTGTACCTGTGGATGTATTTCAAGGCCTACCTTCAAACTCAGCATTGCCTCTTTGCTTGACATCATGGGAAAATCAAAAGAAATCAGGCAAGACCTCAGAAAAACAATTGTAGACCTCCACAAGTCTGGTTCATCCTTGGGAGCAATTTCCAAATGCCTGAAGGTACCACATTCATCTGTACAAACAATAGTACGCAAGTATAAACACCATGGGACCACGCAGCCATCATACCGCTCAGGAAGGAGACACGTTCTGTCTCCTAGAGATGAACGTACTTTGGTGCGAAAAGTGCAATCAATCCCAGAACAACAGCAAAGGACCTTGTGAAGATGCTGGAGGAAACAGGTACAAAAGTATCTATATCCACAGTAAAACAAGTCCTATATCGACATAACCTGAAAGGCCGCTCAGCAAGGAAGAACCCACTGCTCCAAAACTGCCATAAAAAAGCCAGACTACGGTTTGTAGATTGTACTTTTTGGAGAAATGTCCTTTGGTCTGATGAAACAAAAATAGAACTGTTTGGCCATAATGACCATCGTTATGTTTGGAGGAAAAAGGAGGATGCTTGCAAGCCGAAGAACACCATCCCAACCGTGAAGCACGGGGGTGGCAGCATCATGCTGTGGGGGTGCTTTGCTGCAAGATGGACTGGTGCACTTCACAAAATAGATGGCAGCATGAGGAAGGAAAATGATGTGTATATATTGAAGCAACATCTCAAGACATCAGTCACGAAGTTAAAGCTTGGTCGCAAATGGTCTTCCAAATGGACAATGACCCCAAGCATACTTCCAAAGTTGTGGCAAAATGGCTTAAGGACAACAAAGTCAAGGTATTGGAGTGGCCATCACAAAGCCCTGACCTCAATAATACAGAAAATTTGTGGGCAGAACTGAAAAAGCGTGTGCGAACAAGGAGGCCTACAAACCTGACTCAGATACACCAGCTCTGTCAGGAGGAATGGGCCAAAATTCACCCTCCTGAGGTTGAAGAGACGCTGTTGCGCCTTCTTCACCACACTGTCTGTGTGGGTGGACCATTTCAGATTGTCAGTGATGTGTATGCCGAGGAACTTGAAGCTTTTCACCTTCTCCACTGCGGCCCAGTCGATGTGGATATGGGTGTGCTCCCTATGCTGTCTCCTGAAGTCCACGATCAGCTCCTTTGTTTTGTTGACGTTGAAGGAGAGGTTATTTCCCTTGCACCACTCCGCCAGGGACCTCACCTCCTCCCTGTAGGCTGTCTCGTCATTGTTGGTAATCAGGCCTACTACTGTTGTGTCGTCTGCAAACTTGATGATTGAATTGGAGACGTGCGTGTGCATGCAGTCATGGGTGAACAGGGAGTACAGGAGGGGGCTGAGCACGCACCCTAGTGGGTCCCTGTGTTGAGGATCAGCGTAGTGGAGGTGTTGTTGCCTACCTTCACCACCTGGGGGCAGCCCGTCAGGAAGTCCAGGACCCAGTTGCACAGGGTGAGGTTCAGACCCCAGGGCCCCGAGCTTAATGATGAGCTTGGAGGGTACTATGGTGTTGAAGGTTGAGCTGTAGTCAATGACCAGCATTCTTACATAGCTATTCCTCATGTCCAGATGGTATAACACGCTTAAATGTCTTACTCACGTCAGCCACTTAGAACGAGAGCACACAGTCCTCGGAAGCGGAGGCACTGTGTTTTCCTCGAAGCGGGCGAAGAAGGGGTTTAACTTGTCCAGTAGTAAGACGTCGGTGTCCGCGACGGGGCTGGTGTTCCCTTTATAATCCGTGATTGTCTGAAGTCCCTGCCACATACGTCTCGTGTATGAGCCGTTGAATTGCGATTCTACTTTGTCTCTACTGACGTTTTGGCTGTTTGATTGTCTTACGGAGGGCATATTCCCAGTCACCTTGTCGTGGTTAAATACGGACGTTCGCGCTTTTAGTTTTGCATGAATGATGCCATCTATCCATGGTTTTTGGTTTGGATAGGGAATGGTGGGAACAACATCCCCTATACACTTCCTTATGAACTCAGTCAGTGTCAGTGTGTACGTCAGTGTTATTCTCAGAGGCAACCCAGAACATATCACAGTCCGCATGATCAAATCAATCTTGAAGCATGGATTCCGATTGGTCAGACCAGCATTTGAACAGTCCTTACCACGGGTACTTCCTGTTTGAATTCCTGCCTATAGGAATGGAGAAGCAGAATGGAGGCGTGATCTGATTTGCCGAAGAGAGGGCGGGGGAGGGCCCTGTAGCCGTCCCGAAAGGGAGAATAGTAATGGTCGAGAGTTTTTGATGCGCAAGCAGCGCAGGCAATGTGTTGGTTAATCTTCGGTAGCGTTGTCCTCAAATTTGCTTTATTAAAGTCCCCAGTTGCAATAAATGCGGCCTCAGGATATGCGGTTTCTAGTTTGCACAAAGTCCAGTGTAGTTCCTTGAGAGCCGTCGTGGTATCGGCTTGAGGGGGAATATAAATGGCTGTGACGATGACCGAAGAGAATTCTCTCAAGGTCGTCATTTGATTGTGAGGTATTCTAGGTTGGGTGAACAAAAGGACTTGAATTCCTGTACGCTACCACAATCACACCATGAGTAGTTAATCATGATTAGTTAATCATGAAACCTCCGCCTTTCTTTTTCCCTGAGATTTCTTTATTCCTGTCTGCGCAATGTACTGAGAACCCAGCTGGTTGTATGGACGGGGACAGTATATCCGGAGAGAGCCATGATTCTGTGAAACAGAGTATGTTACAGTCTCTGATGTCTCTCTGGAAGGAGATGTTCGCCCTGAGCTCGTCTACTTTATTGTCCAGGGAATGAACATTATCGAGTAATATACTCGGAAGCGGTGGATGGTTTGCACGCCTCCTGAGTCGGATTAAAGTCCACTCCGCGTACCTCTTCTCCATGAACAAAGGATCCAATTCAGGAAAGTTGTATTTCTGGTCGAAATACTGGTGAGTTACCGCTGCTCTGATATCTAAAAGTTATTTCCGGCTGTATGTAATAATGCAAAGAACGTTCTAAGCTAATAATGTGAGAAATAACACACAAAAAAAATGTAATACTGCCAAGCTGCTTAGGAGCCAGGAACCAGGCGACCATGTCTATCGGCGCTGTCAATTTCTCCTCAACCCTCAACCATGAAAGACTATCATGCATTTTTTTTTAATGTTAGGTCTGTGCATTTAAGGGCAAGGTGTGCTGCTTTGTTTTGAGCCAGCTGCAACTTTGCTAGGTCTTTCTGTTTTGCACCTGACCATATTATCGGACAGTAATCGAGACCAGAGCCTGAACAACTAGTACAGTTGATCTTTGTGTAAAAAATGCAGAACATCTCTTTAGAACATACATACCTCTCCCCATCTTCACAACAGCTTTGTCAATATGACTTGACCATGATAACTGACCATCCAATGTTACTCTTAGGAGTTCAACTTCTTCAACATGTTCAATGGTCACACCCTTTATGCAAAGTAAATCCATTGAGTTTCATTAATCCCAGAGAGAGACTAGCTTTTGCCTCCAGCTACTACAGTCAGCTATACAACAGAATGGAATAACAGCTCAATCTCAGTTAGTCTACTGAGGTGGTAACTGTAATATGTGTTGAATCTATGTGAGTTTATATCTATATCTAGACATGGATCATGCTTGCCGAGCGGTTTATACCTGTCTTTCAGTTGATGAAGTTGTGCTTCCTACGCTGTGTATGTATGTGTGTGTGTGTGTCACTAGGTTAGGCAGGCAGGATAGAGATGTCTGCCAAACACAGCTCTGAATAATGAGGTGAGCTGTCATACATGGCAAGCTGATCTAGACAGCTTAATCTAGCAGACATGACAAGCCGATGCTTCTTCCACTGCCTCACTCCTCAAGTCAATCATATTAAGGAGACAGTTGGGGGTATGGCATGCAGAAATCCCCAAAACATGTATATAGAGCTTCAGCTTATCAGATTTGTTTTATTAATTTTAGCACTGAGACAAGACATCAGTCAATAATAACACTTAAAGAGAAAGTTATTATAATAAATTCTGTCAGCTGTGGTGTGGTAGGGCGCAGGCGCGTGTGTGTACGTGCGTGCGTGTAATCTGCTGAATCTCCTCAGAGAGACGACCCAGCATCTGTCCAGCCTGACCTAAATCCTCCTCTCTTCTCTCCTCCTCCCTCCATAATCCCTCCTTCTTCTCCTCTCCCCTTGCTCTCCTGCTCCCTATATCTCATTCATTCTATATCTCTCACTCCCTCTGTTTCTCTCTCTTCTGCTTCTTTTTTCCTGCTTTTTCTCTCTTTCTGGCTCGTATTTATTCTCTCCCTTTACCTCTCTCCACCTCTTTCTCTTTTCCCTATTTTCTTTCTCTTTTCCCCTTCTTTCTCGTTATCTCTCCTTTACCTATCTCTCCCTCATTCTCTCTCTCTTTCGCTCTCTCTCTCAACCCTCATCTATCCTCTACCCCTCCTCTTCCCTCCCCAGGGTCTGAAGGCAGCTGATAACGACCCGACGGCGCCCCCCTACGACAGCCTGCTGGTGTTTGACTATGAGGGCAGCGGATCCACCGCCGGCTCCCTCAGCTCCCTTCACTCGTCCTCCTCCGGCGGAGACCAGGACTACGACTACCTCAGTGACTGGGGCCCGCGCTTCCGCAAGCTGGCAGACCTCTACGGAGGAGGGGACGACTAGGACTAGCCCCTCGCTGGGGCCGGAGTGGGGTCTGGAAAGGGGCAGTGGGTGGGTGGGTGGGTGGGTGGGGTGGGGGGGGTGGGGGGGTGTGAGTGGCACTTTAAAAAAATCATGGGACATTGAAGGAGTGCTGGTTGTGAAGATACTTTTATTTTGGCGGACTGGAACAGAGGATCAGAAACAAAATGGAGTACGTTGGTGTGGCAACTGCTATCTTAGCCTGCTAGCATGCAGGATCATTGAGGTTAGCGTGGGGTGTTAGACCACATGCTAAGGGTCGCTAACAGATCGAGTACGTTTGTGTGGCGACTGCTAGCTTAGCCTGTTAGCATACAGGCTAAATGAGGCTAGCGGAGTGTTAGCCCACATGCTTAGGGAAACTTAACGCTCAGAGGAGAGCATTGGAAGGAAACCGACCGTTGGTACTTTGACTGGTGGTTAACAGTGAATGAGAGAGCCTGGGCTCGCGCTCAGCGGTTAGCGATGCTAAAGACGCTCAGTTACACTTGAATCTCACAGTACAGAAGCACTGGGGTAAAACGTGCCTTTTTGTACATTCGTTTGATTCTGTTTAAGTTTTCTGTTCATCATGACTTTTAAGGTCCTGACTCTTGCTGGGATTTCAGGCTGTAAGAGAGCGGATGTTTAAAATGTGGAACGCACGCTTCGCCACGTGTGTGTAGTGTGTCAAAGTGTGTGTGTTCGGGTTACACCTCACTGCCAGAGTGTGTACGCCATCGTCATTGCCATGGAAACACACAGGATGAACACTCCCCATTGTTGGATCGAGAGCATTGAGTGAAGACATGTACAGTAAACTATAAAAGACTCTAGATAGTTTCACTGTTTTTCTTTGTTTTGTTTTAAGCTTTTTTTCACATTCTAACTTATGCAGCTGGTTGCTAACTAAAACGAGTCACCAGTCCTACATATTGTAGCAGAGATATTGTTTTGTTACTCTGAGGTTTGGTCGGTGGAGTCGACCAAAACCAGAGTTGGGGTAAATTCCATTTCATTTTCAGTCAATTCAGGAAGTACATTCCAATTCCAATTTTCCTCAATGCTTCTCTTTGAGAAAAATGTGGAATTGGAATTTCAGTTTACTTCCTGAATTGACTAACTTAAAAATGAATTGACCCCAACTCTGACTAAACCAATACGACGATCATGATGAATATGTTGATTCTGTCCATTCATCTGCCTTAGTGTTCTTCTGGTACTCTTCTCTGATTGGCTACTCACTGTAAACACAAATATGTACAGATTGTATCTTATTTTCTGTTGTTGTTATTTTTTGAGCATGGTCTCTGAAACAAATGCTACTGTCCAGAACCTTGTATATGTATAATTTTGATTACAGATTAAACGTTTTTTGCATGTTTTTACCTTTTCATTATACCAGAAGGATTCCAAATCTTTGCAAAAACATACACACACATGCACATGCGCACGCAGGCACACACACACACACACACACACACACACACACACACACACACACACACAGACACACACACAATGTTTGTTTTACTATCCTTGTGGGGAACAAAAATGGATTCCCATTCAAATTCCTATTTTCCCCTAAACCTAACCCTTAACCCCAAATCCCTAAACCTAACCTTAACACCTAACCTTAACTCATAAACCTAACACCTAATCCCTAAACCTAAACCTGTGGGGACCAGTGAAATGGTCCCACTTGTCCGAATGTTCCTTGTGAGGAATTATGTCCCCCACAAGGATAGTAAAACCAAAAACACACACACACAGGGAGAGGGACACTCCCTTCCCTAACCCCAAACCAGGGGTTCCATCTTTTTTACAGGGCTATCTTTTCTCTTTCCTCTCTCCTCTCCATCCTTCCATCCCCAGGGCGCACTGTCTCTCCATTATAGACAGTAGTGTGGTGAGGATCGAGAAGAAGGCGTGGGCTGTTAATATGTGACTGTGGTTTGGAGTTTAGGTTGATAATGCCTTAGGCGGCATACAAACCACCACTGAATTATCACGCTATACACAGTACCAGCCCCCATCCTACTCCTCCTCAGTGTTTGAGAGAGAGGGAGTGTGTGTGTGAGAGAGAGCTTGTGTGTGTGTGTGTGTGTGTGCGTGCGTGGACTCGCCAGTAGCTGGTTGGAGGTTGAATATGACATTGATCAACAGATACCGGACTGGAGAACAGCGTGTGTGGGCTGTTCTCCAGTCCGGTATCTGTTTATCAATGTCATATTCAACCTCCAGCCAGATACTGGCAAGTCCTATTTTTAGACTACAGACACACAGGGAGAGTCCAGAGTAAAGTCTGTGGTGTTTCTCTCTCTCTCTCTCTCTCTCTCTCTCTCTCTCTCTCTCTCTCTCTCTCTCTCTCTCTCTCTCTCTCTCTCTCTCTCTCTCTCTCTCTCTCTCTCTCTCTCTCTCTCTCTCATCACCCTTTTCCTATTATCATACCTGTTCTCATTTTCTTATTCCTATGTCAACCAGTGGAGGACCATCCTCCTCAGTGAATTTCATTTAAATTGTGAAACATTTAAAAAGTTATCCTTTTTAGATAAGGCTATACTAAATATATTCACGTCACCAAATAATTGATTAAAACACACTGTTTTGCAATGAAGGTCTACAGTAGCCTTAACAGCACGCTCTGGGGTAGCACCATGGTATAGCCAGAGGACAGCTAGTTTCCTAGGAGGATCATGGTTTAAACCCCCTTCAATAGAATTACACAATCATTATGACAACTTCCGGAGGACGTCCTCCAACCTATCAGAGCTCTTGCAGCATGAACTGACATGTTGTCCACCCAATCAAAGGATCAGAGAATGAATCTACTACTGAAAGCATAAGCTACAGCTAGCTAGCACTGCAGTGCATAAAATACAGTGGGGGAAAAAGTATTTAGTCAGCCACCAATTGTGCAAGTTCTCCCACTTAAAAAGATGAGAGAGGCCTGTAATTTTCATCATAGGTACACGTCAACTATGACAGACAAATTGAGAAAAAATTATCCAGAAAATCACATTGTAGGATTTTTTATGAATTTATTTGCAAATTATGGTGGAAAATAAGTATTTGGTCACCTACAAACAAGCAAGATTTCTGGCTCTCACAGACCTGTAACTTCTTCTTTAAGAGGCTCCTCTGTCCTCCACTCGTTACCTGTATTAATGGCACCTGTTTGAACTTGTTATCAGTATAAAAGACACCTGTCCACAACCTCAAAAAGTCACACTCCAAACTCCACTATGGCCAAGACCAAAGAGCTGTCAAAGGACACCAGAAACAAAATTGTAGACCTGCACCAGGCTGGGAAGACTGAATCTGCAATAGGTAAGCAGCTTGGTTTGAAGAAATCAACTGTGGGAGCAATTATTAGGAAATGGAAGACATACAAGACCACTGATAATCTCCCTCGATCTGGGGCTCCACGCAAGATCTCACCCCGTGGGGTCAAAATGATCACAAGAACGGTGAGCAAAAATCCCAGAACCACACAGGGGGACCTAGTGAATGACCTGCAGAGAGCTGGGACCAAAGTAACAAAGCCTACCATCAGTAACACACTACGCCGCCAGGGACTCAAATCCTGCAGTGCCAGACGTGTCCCCCTGCTTAAGCCAGTACATGTCCAGGCCCATCTGAAGTTTGCTAGAGTGCATTTGGATGATCCAGAAGAGGATTGGGAGAATGTCATATGGTCAGATGAAACCAAAATAGAACTTTTTGGTAAAAACTCAACTCGTCGTGTTTGGAGGACAAAGAATGCTGAGTTGCATCCAAAGAACACCATACCTACTGTGAAGCATGGGGGTGGAAACATCATGCTTTGGGGCTGTTTTTCTGCAAAGTGACCAGGACGACTGATCCGTGTAAAGGAAAGAATGAATGGGGCCATGTATCGTGAGATTTTGAGTGAAAACCTCCTTCCATCAGCAAGGGCATTGAAGATGAAACGTGGCTGGGTCTTTCAGCATGACAATGATCCCAAACACACCGCCCGGGCAACGAAGGAGTGGCTTCGTAAGAAGCATTTCAAGGTCCTGGAGTGGTCTAGCCAGTCTCCAGATCTTAATCCCATAGAAAATCTTTGGAGGGAGTTGAAAGTCTGTGTTGCCCAGCGACAGCCCCAAAACATCACTGCTCTAGAGGAGATCTGCATGGAGGAATGGGCCAAAATACCAGCAACAGTGTGTGAAAACCTTGTGAAGACTTACAGAAAACGTTTGACATGTGTCATTGCCAACAAAGGGTATATAACAAAGTATTGAGAAACTTTTGTTATTGACCAAAAACTTATTTTCCACCATAATTTGCAAATAAATTCATTAAAAATCCTACATTGTGATTTTCTGGGAAAAAAATTCTCATTTTGTCTGTCATAGTTGACGTGTACCTATGATGAAAATGACAGGCCTCTCTCATCTTTTTAGGTGGGAGAACTTGCACAATTAGTGGCTGACTAAATACTTGTTTTCCCCACTGTATGGTGTGGAGGTGACTCAGAGAGTGAAACACAGTTCTAGCTACACCATCTATACAAAAGTTTGTGGACAACCCTTCAAATTAGTGGATTTGGCTATTTCAGCCACACCCGTTGCTGACAGGTGTATAGAATCGAGCACACAGCCATGCAATCTCCATAGACAAACATTGGCAGTAGAATGGCCCGTACTGAAAAGCTCTGTGACTTTAAAGTGGCACCGTCATAGGATGCCACCTTTCAACAAGTCAGTTCATCAAATTTCTTCCCTGCTAGAGCTACCCCGGTCAACTGTACGTGCTGTTATTGTGAAGTGGAAACGTCAAGGAGCAACAACAGCTGAGCCGCGAAGTGGTAGACCACACAAGCTCACAGAACGGGACCGGCGAGTGCTGAAATGCGTAGTGCGTAAAAATAGTCTGCCCTCGGTTGCAACATTCACTACCGAGTTCCAAACTGCCTCTGGAAACAACGTCAGCACAAGAACTGCTCGTCGGGAGCTTCATGAAATGGGTTTCCATGGCCGAGCAGCCGCACACAAACCTAAGATCACCATGTGCAATTGCCAAGCGTCAGGTGGAGTGGTGTAAAGCTTGCCGCCATTGGACTCTGGAGCAGTGGAAACTTGTTCTCTGGAGTGATGAATCACGCTTCACCATCTGGCAGTCAGACGGACAAATCTGGGTTTGGCCGATGCCAGGAGAACGCTACCTGCCCCAATGCATAGTGCCATCTGTAAAGTTTGGTGGAGGAGGAATAATGGTATGGGGCTGTTTTTCATGATTCGGGCTAGGCCCCTTAGTTCCAGTGAAGGGAAATCTTAAAGCTACAGCATACAATGACATTCTAAACAGTTCTGTGCTTCCAAGTTTGGGGAAGGCTCTTTCCTGTTTCAGCATTACAATGCCCCCGTGCACAAAGCGAGGTCCATACAGAAATTGTTTTTCGAGATCAGTGTGGAAGAACGTGAATGGCCTGCACAGAGCCCTGACCTCAACCCCATCAAACCCCTTTGGGATGAATTGGAACGCCAACTGCAAGCCAGGCCTAATCGCCCAACATCAGTACCTGACCTCACTAATGCTCTTGTGGCTTAATGGATGCATGTCCCTGCAGCAATATTCCAACATCTAGTGGAAAGCTTTCCCAGATGAGTGGAGGCTGTTATAGCAGCAAAGGGGGAACCAATTCCATATTAATGCCTGTGATTTTGGAATGACATGTTCAACGAGCAGGTGTCACGTACTTTTGGTCATGTAGTGTATGTTGACTATGAAGTTAGCTAATATGCTGACAATGTTGTAGGCTGTGTGTAGCGGTTAGCGATTATGCTATGAAGGTTAGGCTTGGAAAGGTTTTTTCACCTGTTCACAGACCGCTGTTGTGTTGTGCACTGAAGTCCACAAGCGAAGGAAAAAGTGAGAGGAGGAGAGCACGTAGATGGTTGTGAGAAGGAATTATAGAACTAGCAAAGTGATCATGCTGCTTGTATGTGGCTGCTATGAAAGTGGACTGTGTTTGAGGGTGATCGGGGGTGTATTCAGTCACCGATTCTGTTGAAGAACATTTCTTAAACAGAAGCAAACTGAACTAAACGGGGTTAACATACCTGCATTTTTTCAGTAGAAACTTGCAACTGTTGGACTAATGATTACACGCGAGATCAGCTAGATGCAGGCAAGAGTGTGCAAGGCGGTATTGAGTGTGTCACTGTCTGTCACCTTGATTACTAAAAAATGTCTCTCAAGCTGTGCACCTACGTGTAAACTTTCATTCACAGGCTAGGTTTGTAGCAACCTCATGATGGGTATAGTGACAATTCTAGTGTCATGTAGTAGCCTAAACCTATCGATGTTACATTGAGCTGGGTGAATGGAAGATGAATGACAGTCATCCAATATGCTGTAATAGAAGTAAAGGCCAATGCTCATAAAAAAAAATGTGTCCTCCTTCATCTTAAATTGCACCGACCGCCACTGATGTCAACACCCCACTACCACCACCACTACACACACACACACACACACATCTAACTCTGCATGCTTCACGGTTCCAAGGGCTTTTACTTACACCATACACACATGGCCTTATTCAATCAACAGCAGTAACCGGGTCGTTAGGATGGACCAAAAATAAATGAGTTTGATTCTCTTTCTAATTTCACATAGCGTATTATCCAACATTGATTTCCCATTAACTAAATAGTGTATTTTGTATTCTTCTGAAAATAAGTTGATATAATAAGATGTGTATACAACAGTTGTATACACACACACATACAACACACTGGCACCCATACAACAGTTGTATACACACACACACACATACAAACACACTGACACACACAGTCATTCCCAGTTTGTTATTCTGTGGGTGTTAAGTTCTCTCGGCGGGGCTGCTGAGCTGTGGAAGTTTCAAATCTTCCTCTTTCTTTCTCTTCCTTTATCTTAAATCCAACATGAAACACACTGAAGCTGTGGTTCACCCTCCAGTCTGGCATCCATTTACTCCCCCCACGGACATGTCAGCTATATCTTTACGAGAGG